>NC_136434.1:46685461-46957961 GCF_052849685.1 Lactuca virosa
TTGTAGCTTGAAGATCCTTGCCTTTGAGAGCTTAATATCACAAATGTAATACCTCTAATCAATCACAAACACCACAAGCAATTGGAGAATGTTAGAGAGAGGGGAGGAGGCTCAAATTCGGCTCTGGGATCCTTCTAGGGTTTCTTGTAGCCAAAAATAAGAGTCCCAAGGGTTCCTTATATAAATGAGCTGCTAGGGTTTCAGTCAAAACCCTAATTAGATTGCTTAGGCCTTAAGTAGTCCACAGGATCCTTCCAGAAGGCCCCTATGGACGATTTTTATGTGGGCTTCCCCATAGAATTCGTCCATCCCTTCTTTAGGGATCCTTAGCCCAACCTTATAACTATCTTATAATTACAGTATCAGTCCCCTTAATTTAATTAATCTCTTTTGACCTCAAAATTAATTCTAAATTAATTCTTGACCAATATTAATTAAATAACATGATTTCTCTTTTAATATATTATTCACATAATATATATTAATAAATCACTTTTATCCTCTTTCTGAATTATTCATCCAATCAAGTTGCTTAGGTGAAGGCAACCCAAAAAGAACATGCTACAATCGGGTCAAGTACATACCAAATATAGTTATGGGCTTAGACAACTAATCCAACAACAATTATCTCCCCCTTAGGATGATTACGTCCCAGAATCATTAACAAAATAGGGCTTGTATAATGACTCTACACGTATCTCTTCATCCTAGGTAATAACTGTAACTCTTGTGTCCTTTCAAATGAGTATCTAACTTTTGGATTCTTGACTGCTGGCAGTGCTCAATCTTCCACCTGCTCTTTACTCTATGTTGGCCTTTCAATCATAACCTTCGAGTTACAAATTTGATCCTTATTAGAGACTCCTACTCCTTCTTAAACAGACTTAACTTAAGATAAGTTCTTTACTTTGATTATCTTAACAGCTCGATGAGTCATGTTCTAATGACCTCTCATCGTATGATGCAACACTTATACTCAGGTCTTTTTGAGTTAGATTCTATAATGGAAGATACTTTACTTCATGTTCTAATGTGGTATAATCACATTCTAGCATGTAGCACTTCTATCTACAAGTTTCTTACTTTAACGGTGATCGCGATATACTTCTATTGATCACTTCGATTATCTTTTACTTCAATATTCCGGCTTAAGTCGGATGCTACATCGAACATGGTTCTCTAAACCACGTAACATACTTATCTTAGCCAGACTCGATTTGATATGACCATTAGGTTCGGAATAACAATCATCTTCTTAGTCATTACCGAAATGATGGTAACGACAGAAACAAACGAAACAAACTCAACTACTAATGCCTTGGTAACCTTGTGACTTTCCGTGATCCAAGTGTAAGTACTATGCTTCCAGTAGTATAGGCGTCTACTACCTTTCACACCTACTCATACTCGTCCGAAGAATTTCCTCTTAGTTTTCCAAGTCACCATACAAGAATTTCACATAGTTATTTTACACATCAGATAACATAACTAAGGTTTATATGATTTCTTGAAACGATTACATAGATATTCAAGTTCACCCTATATTATGCCTCCTATATTAGGCTACACCACATGATACTATCTATATGACTACTTTATATCTCGATCTTCAGATATATAGATCCGTACTCCTAATCCCTTGCATCGTCACCTGCTTCATCAAGGATCATATGGAATGCTCTTGTCTTTGGCTCTAGCAGCACGTTTGGCTTTGTAGCTCCTTCCCTCTTTGGGCAGTCTTGCTTGAAGTGTCCTTCTTCACCACACTTAAAGTAGACTTCTCTATTGGTCGTGCATTTGTTGGCATAGTGACCAATCTTCCAGCAATTGAAGTAGGTCACCTCTTTAGAGAATTTCCTAATGTGTTTCCTTTTTCACTTGTCACACCACTTTTCTATTGGGTTTTAAGAGCTATAACACTCCTATGGTGCACATGCAACCCTAGATGATTTGGATCTATGTTTTCTCTAATTATACATGCAACTTCAATTTTCCAAAGCACACATCCTAACTAGCATACAATAGAGGATATACAATACAAAACTCATAGTTAGATGAATCCTCTTATGTAGTTGTAGTTCTTGGCCTTAGAAAGCTTTAGCACCTCAAGTGTGATGCCTCTAATGTGTCACAAACACCAAATGCAAGAGGAAACTTGAGAGAATAGGCTAGTTAGCTCAAAATCAATTATCACTCTCTTAGAATGAATGGGGCAGCCGATTTTGTCTCTAAGGGGTTGCTTTTATAATGTTACAAAGGCTAGGGTTTCATCCATGCAAACCCTAATGCACCATGACCCTTCATATTACTTAGGCTCCATGGGTTAAACCTCCATGGATTATCCATGGACTATCGTATTAGTTTAGCCCATCCTAATTAACCATGGATCATTGGCCCACACTTTAAGAATCATTGATTTACTTAATCAGTCCCCGTATATATAATTAGTCTCTTTTGATCACTAAATTAATTCTTGAACAATACTAATTAAATAATATGATTTCTAAATTAATATATTATACTTATAATATATTAATAAATCACAAATAACCTTATTCTCAAAAGTCCATCCTATCAAATTGCACTGGTGAAGGCAACCCAAAAGGACCATGCTACTATCGGGTCAAGTACATCCCAGTTATAGTTATGGGCTTAGACACCAAATCCAATAGTCTCCCACTTGGATAAGTCTAATAACTATAACTGCCAATGTAACTTCAGGATCCGATTAGCAATCGTAGCTTTCCAAAGCCGCTGTCGAACTCTAACCTAGTCAGTGACGTGTCCGTTAGATAAGGGATCATATATTCCTCTGTTCTTCAAGATATCATGCGGACAAATACATAGAACATAGTCATACTTATTGTCCTGCAGTTTGTTTCCCGATTTCCGATTTGTCTGACATAGAACATAATTGAACACATCAATTTAGTTCTGACCGGGCCCGACACATAAGTCAAAACAAAATCATCAAGGGCCCAATATATCGCTTTTAATCCTCTTAGGATAAAAGGAACAGATAAACTTTGACATTATATGCTTGTACTAACTACTCATTAAATCATGCACAATGATACGTATTATAATATCAAGTTACTGATGTGTTTTCGTATCATCAATGCATAACCAACTCGTAGTCAACAACTCATATATCTTGGTTTGAAGATTATATGATATTATCGTCTCACAATCACTCGTGATAAATTCCATGAAATGATTCAGGTGAGCGTGGGTTTAATCCAATACTCAAATCTTATTTCAGGAGCAATCATGAATGTTGTAGCATACTTTTGTTATGTCTAACACCTTAGACAATCTACAAGCCAATTCATGACAGTCTAACCTCATAACCTACTTCCAAAGTATGATCGACTATGGATAGTTTGAATAATCTTATTATTCTGGAAGTCAAAACATGCAAAAG
Organism: Lactuca virosa; assembly: GCF_052849685.1. Taxonomy (NCBI): domain Eukaryota; kingdom Viridiplantae; phylum Streptophyta; class Magnoliopsida; order Asterales; family Asteraceae; genus Lactuca; species Lactuca virosa. The sequence continues at coordinate 46,688,886 of NC_136434.1, forward strand.
TGAAACAATAGTAAATAATTGACACAAGATAGTAACTTTACTTATAAATAAAACTCCTTTTATTCAATCATCAAATGTCAATTACAATTTAGCTATTACAAGTTTCAAAATATTTATCTAATCACTAAAACTAATATCGTCCGTTAGCCCAATGCCCCTTGCATGCTACAAGTGCCTCACCCTACTCAGTCCCTTCGTAAAGGGATCTGCTGGGTTGTCCTCTGACGATATCCTCTTCACAACGAGGTGTCCTTCTTCTACTTGATGTCTTATGAAGTGGTACTTTCTGTCGATATGCCTGGATCTACCATGATCTCTCGGTTCCTTGGTTAAGACAACCGCCTCTTCATTATCGCAGAAAATCTCCATAGGCTCCTTTATGGATGGTACAACTCCAAGGTCTCCAATGAAGTTCTTCAATCATATCGCCTCTTTCGATGCTTCGCTCGCTGCTATGTACTCTGATTCACACGTTGAATCAACTACAGTTTCTTACTTGGAACTTTTCCATGTTACTGCTCCTCCATTTAGGGTAAACACCCAGCCCGACTGAGAGCGCAAATTATCTCTGTCGGTCTGAAAATCGGCGTCAAAATACCCTGTCACTCTCAATTCATCACTCCCACCGAGCGTAAGGACCCAGTCCTTAGTCCTCTGCAGGTACTTAAGAATGTTCTTTATTGCAGTCCAGTGAGCTTTACCAGGATTCCCTTGATATCTGCTGACCATGCTCAAAGCAAAGGCCTCATCAGGGCGAGTACAAGTCATGACATACATGATCGAGCCAACTGCGGAACCATATGGTACTCGACTTATCTCTGCTATCTCAACCTCTGTACTCAGACTCCGAGTCTTACTCAGTTTTGTATTGCTTTGGATAGGTAAGTCACCTTTCTTGAAGTTCTCCATGCTGAAACGCTTCAACACCTTGTCCAAGTAGGTACTTTGACTAAGTCTTATTAGTCTTTTACTCCTGTTTCTGAATATCCTTATCCCTAGAATATAGGCAACTTCTCCAAGGTCCTTCATAGCGAAACACTTCCCAAGCCAAGACTTAACTTCCTGTAAGGTTGGGATGTCGTTTCCTATGAGTAGTATGTCATCCACATACAACACCAGAAAGCTAACTATACTCCCACTAGCTTTGACATATACGCAGGACTCGTCTTCGCTTCTCGAAAATCAAACTCTTTGACTTTCTCATCAAAACAAAAATTCCATCTGCGAGATGCTTGTTTCAATCCATAAATGTATTTCTCAAGCTTACACACTCTATTAGGGTACTTTGCATTGACAAAACCCTCTGGCTGACACATGTAAACATCTTCAGCCAACTTTCCATTAAGGAAAGCGGTTTTGACATCCATTTTCCATATTTCATAATCATGAAATGCAGCTATAGCTAACATAAACCTTATAGATTTAATCTTCGCTACTGGTGAGAAGGTCTCATCATAGTCAACTCCCTGAGTTTGAGTAAAGCCCTTTGCAACCAGTCGCGCCTTATATGTGTGTACTTTCCCATCCATGTCGGTCTTCTTCTTGAAGATCCATTTGCACCCGACTGTCTTACGACCAGGTACATTGTCTACCAAGTTCCAAACTTGATTGTCATACATGGACTGAATCTCATTGTCCATTGCCTCATTCCATTTAGCAGACTCGGGGCCTGCCATGGCTTCCTTGTAGTTGTTAGGTTCATCCAGATTTATCAATGTACTATCACTGATAAATGTATCACCCTTAGATGTTATATGAAAACCATATAACATAGGTGGAACACTAACTCTACCGGAACGTCTCAGAGGTGCAGACTCGTCAATTGGTTTAACATGAGTTTCCTCCTCGGGTTGAGTGCTAGTGTTTAAAGTTCCTTCATCACTTAACTCTTGAAGCTCTTCAAGGTCAATTTTCCTCCTACTGTCCTCTTGGCATACGAGTTCTCTCTCACGGAAAACCCCTCTCCTCGCAATGAAGAGTACATTGTCACTCGGTCAGTAGAAGATATATCCAAAGGATTTTTGTGGGTAGCCGATGAAAATACATCGCTCACTACGAGGTTCGAGCTTGTCGTGAGTCTCGCGTCTCACGAAAACCTCGCAACCCCAAACTTTGATGTGATCCAACGAGGTAACCTTCCCTGTCCACATCTCGTGAGGTGTTTCGGCAACCTTCTTAGTAGAAACTAGATAAAGGATATGGGCGGCAGTCTCTAAGGCATACCCCCATAATGAGATAGGTAACGAAGCTTGACTCATCATGGAACGAACCATGTCCAACAAGGTTCGATTGTGCCTCTCAGCCACACCATTCAACTGCGGTCTCCTAGGTGGCATCAACTGTGAAACAATTCCACATTCCTTAAGATAGTCTAGGTACTTGATACTAATATACTCTCCTACTCGATCGGATCGCAACATCTTTATCTTCCTGCCTAATTGATTCTCCACTTCCTGCTTAACTCTTTGAACTTTTCAAAGGTTTCTGACTTATGCTTGATTAAGTAGATATAGCCATATCTGCTGTAATCATCAGTAAAAGTCACATAAGTCGATTAGCATCCCTTGTGGCAGTTATGAAGGGTCTGTTGGGTTTTGAGCATTCTAACACTTCCTAAGTGTACATGCAACCCTATTAAACCTTGGATCTATGTTTATCTAAGATACATGCAAAATATTATTTTCCAAGGTTTATAACCTATCTAGCATGGCATGGGGTACTTTTAACCATAAAAGAACTAGATGAATTACATACCTTTTGTTGATTGTTGATTCCTTGGAGTTTGAGAGCCAAGCACCAATAATGTGAATGCCTCAAATGGAAATCACAAATCACCACAAACTTGGAAAATGTATGAGAGAGTATACTAACTCTTGATTTTGGCCACCACACTTACACACACATTAGTGTCTTTTTCATGCAACATAAGCTTGTTTATATAGTGTACATGGTTAGGGTGAAACCCTAATAACCCATGTCTTTTCCTCTTCTAAGGATCCATGGGTTAAAAGCTCCATGGATCATCCATGGACTTCCATATAAGCTTAGCCCATTCCCAAATGAGTGTTAGCCCACACTATATAAATATAATAGTCCATGATTTAATTAGTCTTCCTTTTAATCACTAAATTAATTCATAATTAATTCAAGATTAAAACTAATTAAGTAACATGACTTTATATTAATATATTATAACTTATAATATATTAATAAATCGTAAGTATACAACTCTCATAAAATTATCCATAACTAGTTTGGGTGAAGTGCAACCCAAATGGACCATGCCGGGTCGGGTCAAGTATATACCAAATAAGTTATGGACTTAGACACCTTATCCAACAGACTCCCACTTGGATAAGTCTAATAACTGTATTTGCCTATATTACTTCAGGAACCAACCGGCAATCGTAGCTCTCGAAAACTCTTGTGAACTATGAAGCGTCATTTTAGATAAGTGATCATATAATCCTCTGCTCTCATGATATCAGCCGGACAAATACATGGAACAATGTCTTACTTATTGTCTAGCAGTTGTTTCTCGATTTCCGATTTGTTTGACAAAGAACTTAACTGAACACATCAATTTAGTTCTGACCGGGCCCGGTACATGGGTCAACACAAAATCATCGAGGGGCCCAGATATCGCTTCTATTTCTAGAAGGAACAGATAAACTTCGACTCATATGCTTGTTCTACTACTTATTGAATTGCACCTAAAGGCACGTTTTATAACATCAAGTTACTGATGCGTTTACGTGCAATCAATGCACAACCAACTCATAGGTAACAACTCATATCTCTAGGTTTGAAGACTTATATGATATTACCGTCTCACGATCACTCGAGATAAATTCCATGAAGTGATACAAGTGAGCGTGGGTTTATTCCAATACTCATAACTTATGAGTACTCTTGAATGTTGTAGCAACCATTGCTATGGCTAAACACCTTTAGTCATCTACAATCCCAATTCATGACAGTCTTGATTCATACCTACTTCCGACATATGACCGACTGTGGAGAGTTTGAATAAATTAATTATTCTGGAAGTCAAAACATGCAAAACTGAAACAATAGTAAATAATTGACAATGATAGCAACACTTTACTCATAAATAAATCACAAATTTTATTCATCATCAAACGTCGATTACATTTTACAAGTTTCAGAAAAGGCTATCTAATCTGTAAAACTAATATCGTCCCTCAGCCCGATGCGCCTCGCATGCTGCAAATGCTTCACCCTCGTCAGTCCCTTCGTAAGGGGATCCGCAGGGTTCTCATCTGACGATACCCTCTTTGCCACGAGGAGTCCCTCTTCTATCTTGTGTCTTATGAAGTGATATTTTCTGTCAATGTGTCGGGATCTGCCATGATTTCTTGGTTCCGTGGCTAAGGCAACCGCACTATTGCTGTCACAGAAAATCTCCATAGGCTCCTTAATAGCTGGTACAACTCCAAGGTCTCCGATGAAGTTCCTCAGCCATATCGCCTCCTTTGCCGCTTCACTCGCTGCTATGTACTCTGATTCACAAGTCGAATCAGCTACAGTCTCCTGTTTGGAACTCTTCCAAGTGATTGCCCCTCCATTTAAGGTAAAGACCCAGCCCGACTGAGAGCGGAAGTTATCCCTATCAGTCTGAAAGCTAGCATCACTCTACCCTACTACTCTCAAGTCATCACTCCCACCAAGGGTAAGGATCCAATCCTTAGTCCTCCGCAGGTACTTGAGAATATTCTTTACCGTAGTCCAATGAGCCTTGCCAGGGTTCCCCTGATATCTGCTGACCATGCTCAAAGTGAAGGCCACATCAGGACGAGTACAAGTCATAGCATACATGATCGAACCAACAGCGGAAGCATAAGGTAATCGACTCATCTCAGCTATCTCATCTTCTGTACTCGGGCTCTGAGCCTTGCTCAGTTTGGCATTGCTTTGGATCGGTAATTCTCCTTTCTTGGAATTCTGCATGTTGAACCTTTTCAACACCTTATCCAAGTAGATACTCTGACTAAGTCCAATTAGTCTTTTACTCCTTTCTCTTAATATCCTTATCCCTAGGATATAGGTAGCTTCTCCAAGGTCCTTCATAGCAAAGCACTTCCCAAGCCAGGACTTAACCTCCTGCAAGGTTGGGATGTCATTTCCCATTAGTAGTATGTCATCCACATACAGTACCAAACTCTTTGACCTTCTCATCGAAACAAAGATTCCAACTTCGAGATGCTTGTTTCAATCCATAAATGGATTTCTCAAGCTTGCACACTTTATTGGGGTACTCTGCACTGACAAAACCTTCTGGCTGATTCATGTAAACATCCTCAGCCAACTTTCCGTTAAGGAAAGCGGTTTTGACATCCATTTGCCATATTTCATAATCATGAAATGCAGCAATGGCTAGCATAACCCTAATAGACTTAATCTTTCCTACTGGTGAAAAGGTTTCATCATAATCAATACCCTGAGTCTGAGTAAACCCCTTCGCAACCAGTCGAGCCTTATAAGTGTGCACCTTCCCATCCATGTCGGTCTTCTTCTTGAAGATCCATTTGCACCCGACTGTCTTACGGCCTGGTACATTGTCAACCAAGTTCCAAACTTGATTGTCATACATGGACTGTATCTCGCTGTCCATAGTCTCCTTCCATTTAGCAGATTCTGGGCCTGCCATGGCTTCCTTAACACTGTTAGGTTCATCCAGATTTACCAGTGTACTGTCACTGATAAATGTATCACCTTCCGTAGTAATATGAAATCCATAATAAAACTCAGGTGTGTTCCTAACCCTTGTGGAACGCCTCGGAAGTATAGACTCGTCAGCTGGATCAACAGGAATTTCCTCCTCAAGTTGATTGCTAGTGTCTGAGGTTCCTTCACCAATCGAGTCTTGAATTTCTTCAAGGTCAATTTGCCTCCCACTGTCTCCTTGGCTTATAAATTCTCTCTCTCGAAAGACCCCTCTCCTAGCCACAAAGACCACATTCTCACTGGGTCTGTAGAAGAGGTAACCAAAGGATTTTTGTGGGTAGCCGATGAAAATACACCTTTCACTTCGAGGTTCGAGCTTTTCATGAGTTTCGCGCCTCACGAAAGCCTTGCAACCCCAAATCTTGATATGGTCTAGATTGGGAACTTTCACAGTCCACATTTCATGAGGTGTTTTGGCAACCTTCTTTGTAGGGACTAGATTAAGGATGTGGGCGGCAGTCTCTAAGGCATACCCCCAAAAAGAGATTGGTAGCGAAGCTCGACTCATCATAGAGCGAACCATGTCCAACAAAGTTCGATTGCGCCTCTCAGCTACACCATTCAGCTGTGGTGTCCTGGGAGGTGTCAATTGTGAGACAATCCTACACTCCTTAAGATAGTCGAGGAACTCAGTACTAAGATACTCACCACCTCGATCGGATCGAAGCGTCTTAATGTTCCTGCCCAAGTGATTTTCTACTTCCTGTTTAAACTCTTTAAACCTTTCAAAAGTTTCTGACTTATGTTTGATTAAGTAGACATAACCATATCTACTAAAATCATCAATAAAAGTCACATAATAGCGATTAGCATCCCTTGTGGCGGTTTTGAATGGTCCACATACATCAGTATGTATAAGGTCCAACAAACCCTCACCCCTTGCACAAGTACCAGTGAAGGGTGATTTTGTTATTTTTCCAAGTAGACAAGACTCACAACTATCATCCGACTTGAGGTCGAACGACTCCAAGACTCCATCCTTTTGGAGCTGGCCTATGCATTTCTTGCTTACATGTCCAAGACGACAATGCCACAAAGATGCTTTATCCAAGCTAGTAGAAGAATCAATACATAATACATTATTTCCTAAATTATCTACAACCGATACAGCTTCATACACACCATCACAAGGTAATGCTTTAAAATAAAGAACATTATTAAAGAAAGCATTAATACTACCAACTTCATTATCAAAAGAAAAGGTAAAACCTTGTTTGTACAAAGCATGAAAGGAAATAATATTCCTCGCCATTTCAGACGAGTACACACATTTATTCAAATCTAACTTTAACCCACTATCTAGCAACAAAGTATAAACTCCAATCTTGGTAACAGGTGCAACCCCCATGATTAAGTTTATCTTTCCGTGCTCCACATCCTCACTTCTTCTTAGGCCCTTCAAGTCACAACAGATGTGAATACCACAACATGTATCAAGAACCCAAGAATTAGAATATGGTGAGTTATTATACAATATAGTGTAAATACCTGCATGGGATGGTTTCACTTTCCCATCCTTGACATCCTGCAAGTACTTTGGGCAGTTTCGCTTCCAATGCCCCTTATTTTGACATTAGAAGCATTCAGCATCCTTAGGGATGGAAGAAGGAGCGATAGAACCATCTTTGGTTCCAGATGAGGAGCCTTCAAGGGACTTTCCCTTGGTACCCTTCGAAGGGTGCTTCCTCTTCTTCCCTTTGCCTTGCCCGATAGCCAAAACAGGGGTAGTAGTAGGAGTAGGAGTAGCAACCGACTTACTCTTAAGACCACTTTCGGCAGTCTTCAGAAGTCCTTGAAGCTTACTGAGTGTGACTTCCTCCTTGTTCATGTGGTATGTCATACGAAATTGATCATAACACGATGGCAAGGAGTGCAAAATGATATCAATTGCCAACTCCTCAGGGAAGTTCACATTCAGTTTCATTAGACGGTCCACATACCTTTGCATTTTCTGCATGTGGCTCGTGATTGGTTCGCTATCCTTCATACGGGTAGTGATCATGGAGGAGATTATTTCATACCGCTCTTGACGAGCACTCTGATGGTACCTTTCCATCAGATCCTGATGCATCTCAAAAGGGTAATAGTCCTCATAGGACTTTTGGAGTTCAGCTGTCATGGTGGCCATCATGATGCATGCCACCTTGGTGGCATCTCTTTCATGTGCCTGATACTCAGCAACCTCCTCAGGAGTAGCAGTGGTCTCATCAAGATCCTTTAGCTCCTTATCGAGGACATATTCCTTGTCCTCGTAACGAGTAACCATCCTGATGTTCCGGATCCAATCCATGAAGTTGGAACCATCAAAGATGACCCTCCCACAAAGGTTCATGAGGGAAAAGGAGCCAGTAGGGTTAGAGCCCGAAGCTTTATTGTTGGAAGACATCTGAAAAGAAGAAAACAAGTTTAGATTAGATATATCGAATCCTTAATAATACACCCAAATGTAATATTAAGGCTAGGATCCAACACAATATATTATAACTTAGAAGAGGGATGCCGTAATCTAAGCTATAATATATTTGAAGGTAGGTGAATGACGATTCACCAATTTCCACCATGAAAACGAAATGAATTATTAGGTTTAATTGGTTTTGAAATTCCTAGATTCCTTTGAGATTCATTGAACTTTTCAATGGCATGTTTCAATCTCGATTGTGCCCTTCAAGTTTTGTGACTGGGATGCCGAGGATCACAAAACAAGGTGTGAATAACCATGCAAATTCACTTGGTACCCTTAATATTATCACCTAATCAATGTGCCGGTTAACCACACACGCTCCACCGATCTATGATAAACATTAAGTCACCCTTCGTGATCCTTACTAGTCCAAGTTAGTGTGCCGGTTAACCACACACGCTCCACCAACGACTTGGTAAGGTACAAAGTGTGAATTTCATGGGTTAGCACCATATTCACATTTTCCTAAAGTAACTAAGATTGGGAATTTATAAAAGGTTTAGTTACTTTATAATATTCATCATACTTTTAATGAGAATTTATAAGTCCTTGTCCTACCCGTTCGGCTAACGACCCTCCACCAGTCAAGCAAGCGGTGGGTGAGAGTGGACACCCATTAAGTTACCATTTTATAGGCAACAACCTTATACCCACCTTATAGACTGGCTTCGTGAATGAGGCGTACTAGCGGTAAGACGACTTTGATCTTATACATATATATAATAATTAACCATTAATGTTATAAATAGTATAAGGGTTGAATTTTAACTTTTAAAACTCTAAGGGTTTGGAATTAAAGTATATTAAAGTGTGTGTAACTTTACAAATTCCAAAACTTGAGGACAAGTTTTGAAACTATTCAAAACTTTTCATTTCATAACTTATGAATTAAAGGTTCATAAAAATGAAGACTCTTCATTTCCATGTAACTTATGTGTTTTAAGTGTGTGTTTAAAAGAAGTGACCTTTGGATATCCATAACTTGAGGACAAATTATGGACTCCATTAAAACACATAAATGATCAAGAATTAATCCTAAACAATTCAGCAAATAATTCCTATCATCTTCTAAATTCATAAGAACATGAACATGATCATCAAAGTTTCAAGAATGATATGAACACATACAAAGCATGAAATTTTGATATAAGCTATTGTAAATGGATTAGAACAACCATTACACCAACTAAAACAAGTTTTAAAACACCAAAACAGTTTAGGGTAATGTTTCTAGTCCATTTCCAGCAGCAAAAGTCGAAAATCTGCATTCTGAGGCTCCTACTCGCCGAGTGCACAAACCTACTCGGCGAGTAGGATGAGTTTACACATGAACTCGGCGAGTCCCCCCATGGACTCGGCGAGTTCATCAGTCAGACAGCAAAAAATCGACTTTTTATCACTATTTTGCATCAAGTATCAAACAAACAAGCCTAGGCTCTGATACCACTGTTGGGTTTTGAGCATTCTAACACTTCCTAAGTGTACATGCAACCCTATTAAACCTTGGATCTATGTTTGTCTAAGATACATGCAAAATATTATTTTCCAAGGTTTATAACCTATCTAGCATGACATGGGGTACTTTTAACCATAAAAGAACTAGATGAATTACATACCTTTTGTTGATTGTTGATTCCTTGGAGTTTGAGAGCCAAGCACCAATAATGTGAATGCCTCAAATGGAAATCACAAATCACCACAAACTTGGAAAATGTATGAGAGAGTATACTAACTCTTGATTTTGGCCACCACACTTACACACACATTAGTGTCTTTTTCATGCAACATAAGCTTGTTTATATAGTGTACATGGTTAGGGTGAAACCCTAATAACCCATGTCTTTTCCTCTTCCAAGGATCCATGGGTTAAAAGCTCCATGGATCATCCATGGACTTCCATATAAGCTTAGCCTATTCCCAAATGAGTGTTAGCCCACACTATATAAATATAATAGCCCATGATTTAATTAGTCTTCCTTTTAATCACTAAATTAATTCATAATTAATTCAAGATTAAAACTAATTAAGTAACATGACTTTATATTAATATATTATAACTTATAATATATTAATAAATCGTAAGTATACAACTCTCATAAAATTATCCATAACTAGTTTGGGTGAAGTGCAACCCAAATGGACCATGCCGGGTCGGGTCAGGTATATACCAAATAAGTTATGGACTTAGACACCTTATCCAACAGGGTCCACACACATGAGTGTGTGTGAGATCCAACAGACCTTCACCCCTCTCACAAGTACCAGTGAAGGGTGGCTTGGTCATCTTTCCAAGCAAACAAGATTCGCAAGTGTCATCCGATTTCAAGTCGAATGATTCCAAAACTCCATCCTTTTGGAGTTGGGCTATACGCTTCTTATTGACATGTCCAAGACGACATTGCCACAAACATGCCTTGTCCAAAACATTGGACGAATCAATATTCAACACATTATTTCCTAGGTTATCTACAACCATCACAGTTTCATATATACCATTACAAGGTAACGTTTCAAAATACAATATACCAATATAATAAGCATTAATACTACCAATCTCATTATTAAAAGAAAAGGTAAAACCTTGTTTATACAAACTATGAAAGGAAATAATATTTCTCGCCATATCCGACGAGTAACAACAATTATTCAATTCTAATTCTAACCCACTACTAAGAAATAAAGAATAAACTCCAATCTTGGTGACAGGCGACATTTTCCTATTTCCCATGATTAAGTTTATCTTCCCGTGCTCCACATCCCTACTTCTTTAGTCCCTACACATCAGAACAAATGTGAAATCCACAACCTATATCAAGGACCCAATAATTAGCATGTGATGAGTTATTAGAAAGAATAGTGTAAATACCTGCGAAGGTGGGCTTTATCTTCCCATCCTTAATGTCCTGCAAGTATTTGGGGCAACTTCGTTTCCAGTGCCCTTTTTCATGACAATGGAAGCACTCTGCATCCTTTGGATTGGTAGATGGATTAGCGGAACCATCTTTGGTCTCACTGGAAGAGGATCCATCAAGAGACTTTCCCTTGCGGCTCTTAGAAGGAGGCTTTCTCTTCTTCCCATTCCCATGTCCAATTGCCAAAACAGGGGCAGCAGCAGCAGGAGTAGGTACAACCGACTTCCCTTTCAAGTTACTTTCTGCAGTTCTTAGAAGGCCTTGAAGCTTGCTAAGAGTGACCTCCTCCTTGTTCATATGATAGGTCATATGGAACTGATCATAACAAGAAGGCAACAAATGTAGGATGATGTCAATGGCCAACTCTTCATGGAAGTTCACATTCAACTTCAGCAAGCGGTCCACATATCTCTACATATTTTGCAAGTGGGCCGTGATGGACTCTCCGTTATTCATTTTGGTTGTGATCATGGAGGCAATGATCTCATACCTTTCCTGCCGAGCACATTGATGGTACCTTTCCATCAAATCTTGGTGCATTTCGAAGGGCCAGAAGTCCTCATAGGACTTTTGAAGCTCAGCAGTCATGGTAGTAATCATAATGCACGACACCTTTATCGCGTCCCTCTCATGAACTTTATATTCCTCGATTTGTTCGGGAGTAGCAGTTTGTTCATCAATCTCCTTCATCTCTTTATCCATGACATATTCTTTGTCCTCATAGAGAAGGGCCATACAAATGTTTCTTATCCAATCGTTAAAGTTTAACCCATCGAAGATAGTTCTCCCACTCAAATTCATGAGGGAGAATGAGCTAGAAGGGTTGGAGCCTGAAGTATTGTTTGGGATAGACATCTGAAAAGAAAAAGAACAAAGTTTAGATTAGATGAAAATCCTTAATATAACACCCAAATGAAATATTAAGGCTAGGACCCAACACAATATTTTACAATTCGGAAGAGGGATGTCGTAATCCAATTGCAAAATATTTGAAGGTAGGTAAATGACGATTTACCAATTTCCACCATGAAAAACGAAATTGATTATTAAGTTTTAATTGGATTGAAATTCCAAGATTCTTTTGAGATTCATTGAACTTTTCAATGGCATGTTTAAATCTCGATTGTGCCCTTCAAGTTTGTGACTGGGATGCTGACGATCACAAACAAGGTGTGAATAACCATGTAAATGTGCTTGGTACTCTTAATGTTACAAATCACCTAATCAATGTGCCGGTTAACCACACACGCTCCATTGATCTATGATTAACATCAAGCTACCCTTTCCCACCCTTGTCAGTCCCAGATTAGTGTGCCGGTTAACCACACACGCTCCAGTAACGACTTAACAAGGTGCAAAGTATAATTTCATGGAATAGCACCATTTTCACATTTTCCTAAAGTAACTAAGATTGGGAATTTAATAAAAGGTTTAGTTACTTTATAATTATCATTATACTTTTAACGAGAATTAATGTCATATCCTACCCGTTCGGCTAACGACCCTCCACCAGTCAAGGAAGCGGTAGGTGAGAGTGGACACCCATTAAACCACCATTTTATAGGCAGTAACCTTATACCCCCCTTATAGACCGGCTTCGTGAATGAGGCCTACTAACGGTAAGACTGACTTGTCTTATATATATATATATATATATATATATATATATATATATATATATATATATATATATAATTAAACTTATAATATTATAATAGTATAAGGGTTGAATTTTAAACTTTTAAAATTCTAAGGTTTGGAATTAAATGTTTCATTAGTGGGACTTTACAAATTCCAAAACTTGAGGACAATTTTTGTAACTCTTCAAAACTTTTGGTTTCCATAACTTATGAAAACTTATGAGTTTTAATGTTCATAAATGAGACTCTTCATATAACTTGAGGACAAGTTACAAAACTTATTTCAAGAACAATTTTAGATCAATTTTAACTAACAACATTATCATATAATATCACTATTGATCTAATCTAACTCATATAGCAAGGCAATTCATATCAGATAATACAAATAATTATCTTATTATCTTAAAATTTGACAATTGTCCTTTAATTGGATGAGGATCATCATTACCAAATCAGAAAATACATTTTTTATGATTACAAAACAGTTTGTTGTAATTATCCTAGTCTAATTCTGGCCAAGAATTCGAAATTCTGCAACCTAAAGCCCCCTACTCGACGAGTACATGAACTGGACTCTTCGAGTCAGCCAGTGGACTCGGCGAGTTCATCAGTCAGAGGCCAGAAAATCAATTTTTTCAGCTTTGAAAATTAACAAGCATCAAATATAACAGAAAACAATCCTAGGCTCTAATACCACTGTGGGGTTTTAAACACTATAAGACTCCTATGGTGCACATGCAACCCCAGGCGCTTTGGATCTATGTTTTCTAAAATTATACATGCAATTTCAATTTTCCAAAGCACACATCCTAACTAGCATACAATAGAGGATATACAATACAAAAACTCATAGTTAGATGAATACCTTTTATGTAGTTGTAGTTCATGGCCTTAGAAAGCTTTAGCACCTCAAGTGTGATGCCTCTAATGTGTCACAAACACCAAATGAAAGAGGAGACTTGAGAGAATAGGCTAGTTAGCTCAAAATCAATTATCACTCTCTTAGAATGAATGGGGCAACCGATTTTGGCTCTAAGGGATTTCTTTGATAGTGTTACAAAGGCTAGGGTTTCATCCATGCAAACCCTAATGCACCATGGCCCTTCATATTACTTAGGCTCCATGGGTTAAACCTCCATGGATTATCCATGGACTATCATATTGGTTTAGCCCATCCTAATTAACCATGGATCATTGGCCCACACAATAAGAATCATTGATTTACTTAATCAGTCCCCGTATATTTAATTAGTCTCTTTTGATCACTAAATTAATTCCAAATTAATTCTTTTTCAATACTAATTAAATAATATGATTTCTCAATTAATATATTATACTTATAATATATTAATAAATCTCAAATAACCTTATTCTCAAAAGTCCATCCTATCAAATTGCACTGGTGAAGGCAACCTAAAAGGACCATGCTACAATCGGGTCAAGTACATCCCAGTTCTTTAGGCTTCGAAACTCGTTGTTTAGGTCTATCAGATCTACCTCCGAGCAATACTGCATTCTCAACTGCTCGAGGAATGCTTCCCAATACATCCTTATGGCTTCTCCATATGGCATTGTATCTGCCAACAACTTCCACCAATTTAAAACCCCAGTCTTCAGTTGTCTGACTGAAAAGACAGTTTTCTGCTTATTGTTGCAGTTGCAACTTTCAAATATGATTTCCATCTCGGAAATCCAGTCCCTAATCTCCACTGGCTTTGGGCTTTTAGAAATACTTGGTGATTGGCACCTAAGAATTTCTTATACATATGCCCGTCCTCGTCAATCCCTCTATCCGGGTCGTTCCTCCTTACCACTCGGGGTTCAACTCGACACACAATACGACTGTAATTTCCCTCCTTTGACTGCTCTTCATTTAGTTCCGGCTGCAAACAGGCAGAGTAGGTTCATCCCTATTCTTTTGAAGTAGATGCCTAGTCTCTTCCATCTAACGATCCAACATCGCCTGTATCAGTGCCAACGTGATAGGTTCAGGTGTAACTGCTACCTCTGGTGCATTCTCAATTACTCGTGGCTCAGGCTGGTGATTACCGTTTCCTAATCCGCTTCGAGTTCTCATCATGTCGATCTATACACCAAATCAGACGTTTGATATGCAGTGACGAGAATTAAGATAGGGAAAGCTTTATTTATGATAGACGTATAAATCACCTTATCACTCCAAAAAGTTATATGCCAGTTCTAATATTGTACTTAAACGTTTAGAAATCTGAACACAAAACATTTCTAGATTCGGTCGGCAATAGGCAATAGATCCGATCAAACGATAGCATGATAAAGCATATAAGGCATCTTATAGCATAAATCATTTAGCACATAAAAGAAATTTAGGCATATTCCCTAAATAAGCTAACAGACACTCATCTCACAATCATCGCTTAGCATTCTAAGTTTAAGTCTAAAAATTTACTAAAATTCCTAGTTCTCTTAAACTAATTTTCTGATACCAACTGTGACATCCCCAATTTTCACGTCCAGAAAAGACCAATTTCTTTATGCTTATTTAAAAATAAGAGTATCCCTTTTTAAAGAATAATATTGCAGAATTTGTTCCCAAAAACATGATAATGATATTATCAAAGCATTTCCGAAGAAATGTATTTTATTTATATTAAAACATTGGGATAGCATTGTCAATACAGAAAGATATGCATAACGAAATATTACAAGTCTTACATAAATTATACAAGTTGCCTAATACTCCTTGAATCTCTCAGCGGAATGTATCTTTAATATTGCTACCTATGATACAATAAACTGAGTGGGTCAGGTTGGGAAACCTGGTTAGTACATAGGGATTTCAATCCCACAATGTTATAATATATATATATATATATATATATATATATATATATATATATATATATATATATATATATATATACACACACACATTGCTTAAGGATTATCACTAGGGGTGACACCATTGCTTTGGGGGTTCCTCAGCAAGTTATGTCAAATAAAACAAACATCGGGGTGACAACATTGCTTTCCCTCAGCAAGTTATGTCAAATAAAACAAACATCGGGGTGACAACATTGCTTTCCCTCAGCAAGTTATGTCAAACAAGACATCCTAACATAAAACAACCTATAAAGTGACAACATTGCTTCCCTCTGCAATTTATGTCAAATAAGACATGAAGTCACATCGTTGTCATGTGCTAAGTCCATAGCTCTTTTTCATCGACAATATTTCCCACGGGAGTTCCCCCCCGCAATACATGTCAATGGGTTTTCCATATGCTAAGTCCATAGCTCTTATTCATCGACGGTATTTCCCACGGGTGTTCCCCCCCGCAATACATGTCAATGGGTTTTCCATACAGCTGATGAACATACTAAGGGGTTTCCCCAGCCATACATGCCCTAAAGGCACTCATGAGGGGAATAGAGTACAACGAATGAACACTCAAGTCCATTAACACCTACAGGTTGCGAGCATGCTAGTGTTCCACAGACCGTCTAGAACAGTCCATGGTTGTCATCCCTACTCTGCTGAATGACGGGGGTCAATGTTTGGGTAAGGGCTTTTCTCATATTGCACCACTCACGCCAATGTTTGGGTAAAAGCTTTTCCCATATTTCACCACTCACTCTCAACTCATGATCTATATCACTGATCATCTCATCTATCCAACTCACCTTTCATCACACACCCACTATTTAACTCATGATCTATATCACTAACTCATGAAGCTAGTCCGATCACTTCATAAAAGAACAAAGACTCCAAAGCTCTTCCAAATAAAAGTATAGGGAAAATATTGATAAAGTACTCCCGTACGCTCCCGTACCCCGACACGTAATAGTGTCAAAAGGAAGAACTAACAGATGAACACATAGTTCAAAAACACCTAATGAACATATAGTTCAAGAACACTTTATGAACATATAGTTCAAACATACGTACCGATTACAAGTCTACTAACGTTCCACTGGACTATCTAAAATAGTCTGTGGCCGTTGTCTATACTCTGATAGATGACTAGATCATCTTAAACATCGATACCTCTCATCACTTTTATTTCATCACACATCATCTAATTCATCTACCTATGTTTTACCCAACATATTTGTAGATAAAAATATATATACAGTTTAAAACTTGTATAAAACATCTATTCAACAGTCACCTTAATTAAACAATCAATATAATTACACATAGCACGTATTTTAAAGAAAATACTTCATATATATGTGTAAGGTGAAAGTAACTACACACTCACTTGATTTAACGATAACCGGGCAGCACTTCGTTGCCTAGAATGATCGTTTCTAATAAAACCGGGAGTTTTATTGAGAAATCGGGCTCTGCGAGGGTCGGGCTTCGAAACCGAAAAAATAAATTTCTCTGGCTTCTCGGGCACTCCGGGACGTGTTCCGGGCGTTGGAAATGATCTCGGGGCATCGGGGGAGGTGAAAATAGCCAAAATATTGAAAAATGGGCCAAAATTGCCAATTTTCCAAAAGTATCCGGGAAGGCTGGCAAGCCTTCTATATATAGGGCCGAGGTTCGGACCCGAAGCAGTGAGAAGAAGACACGCGTCGGAGTCTGCGAGGTTCGGAGGCTAAGGCGGTGCGAGGCTCGGACAGGTGTTGTCTTCGGATTGGTCCAGCTCCGGATGACTCACCTGCTTCGGATGACTCACCGAGCTCGGACACGGGGGTGCACACGCGTCGGATGTGCGAGGGACGAGACTTCGGTCGAATCAGGAAGCGACACGCCTCGCCAGCTGGCCTCGGGTGACTCAGCAATTCGGACACGTGGCGCTCTACGAGCGAAGGTGACGTGGCATTTCCGGGTGAAGCTCATCCATGTGAAATTTCTCGAATTTTGTGCCAAAATCTTCTAAAATTCATAACTTTCGCATACGAGCTCCATTTTTGACATTCTTTATATGCACGCGTAGGTAAAGTTACGCTCTACAACTTTCGTTTAGACTTCGTCGGCTAATTTTGACTTTAATTTTTATATTATTATTTTTAACAGATCGGGACAGGAAATCCGTTAAAAATTCATAACTTCTTCATCCGACGTCTGTTTTCGTCTGTCTTTTTACTGTTGTGCTACAAATGATGATACCTTCGATTCTCATTTAGGTCGTGTCGGCTAAAAATCGCTCGATCTAAAATTCGAGTTTTTAGCTGTCTACTACTAAGCTGAAACTTCGAAAAATCATAACTTCCTCATACGAAGTCAGATTTGGGCGTTCTTTTTATACCTACTCTCGGTTTAACGAACAGTACGAGTTTCGTTTAGATCACTAAGGCTAAAAAGTAGTTTATCAAAAACTCACTTTTTACGGCATTCGGCACCGTGCCGGTTTTGTCGCGAAACTTCGACAGGTCATAACTTCTTCGTTATAACTCGGATTTCAGCATTCTTTATATATCCGTAATCCTTGTCACGCCCACTACAAGTTTCTTAATAGATATCGGCTTTATCTAATATTTATTTTTGACGCTAATTTTTATTCTTAATTAATTAAACCCTAATAATTAAGCATAAAACACATAAAACACATAATATTCACATAATTCCTTTTCATTTCTTCTAAATGAGTTACAAAGGTTAACCTAGAGCATTATGTCAATATTAATGCCTAGCCTAGAAACACGGGCGTTACAATATATATATATATATATATATATATATATATATATATATATATATATATATATATATATATATATATATATATATATATATATATATATATTAGAACTCGCAAGATACAATTTCATATAAGCAACTTATCCCGCCCCGTCAATCCTCACAACGAAACGATCCATACTTTCGGATCTAAAATGAACGACTTTACCTAATCCATTCTCCATGGTTAGGTATGAATGACTATGTCTAATCCATGCTCTCGGATAAGTGACAAATGACTATCCCCACTCCATACTCTCGGACTAAGGACGAATGACTATGTCTAATCCCAGGTCTCTGATTATCGACAAATGACTATGCTCACTCCGTACTCTCAGACTAGGGACGAATGAATATGTCTAATCCATGCTCTCGGATTATCGACAAATGACTATGCCCAATTCATACTCTTGGACTAAGGACGAATGACTATGTCTAATCCATGCTCACAAATCAAAGCCAAATTTTAAAGTTCTACCCTCCGTGTATATCTCACCCGTACTCTTAAGGAGATACTGCCCGATATTCATCTTAATTAATTTAGGTTTATTCTGTAAGTCCTAAATCATCATATATTATCAGATAACTTCTTAACACGTATTTCAGGCAATATCAAATATCTCATACATAAACATATATTTAATACTTAATCAATACTTGTATTAAAATCATGTTCATGAAAGGGACGATGCACTCATTTGTCAAAGTGACGATTCGAAATTCGGACAGCGCTTCGCTTCTAGAAAATGTCTTTTACTTTGAGGTAACCTAGTATCATTATCACTAAGTCTAAGTCTAATATTTATTGCTACTAATTATTAGTATAGATTCATCATTAATTCAAAGTCTACTTCAAGATCAATCAAGTAAGGATCAACCAGGCATGACAGTTAGGAGGCAGGATCATTTCGACATATAGCCTTTCTGAAATCCAACAACCAAGCCAACGTGACTATTCTAGACACCTCTCCCGTAAGTAAATCAATCAATATTACGACTTGGAATCACTGATAAATCTTGTTTATAGGTTCATAATAACGATAATGAACTTAAACATAAGTTAAACTTAAAGTACGGTAAACATAACTTAACTTACATGTGGATTAGCAAGAAACCGGACTTTATGTGGGCAAAGCTTCTAAGCGAAAAGCTCTACTTCTCGGAGCTTTCTGACGATGCGGAGCTTCACTACTAACACCTAGGAAGTGCTAGAGAAAGGTCTTGGGACCTTGGGAGGGTTTTGGAAGAGTTTGGATGGAAAGGTGTGAAGAAAGGAGTTAAATTCGACTTCTATTTATAGGCTCCCAGTAGCCCAGTACGCTGGTCGTACTCTAATTACGTTGGGCGTAATGGGTGCCACGTGTCAGCATCAGGTCGCAAGCGTTGGGGAGAAAGATGTGGTGCCATATCGCGACACGTGTCGCTCTATTGTTAATCCGGAAATTAATTATCTTGTAAAATCCATAACTTTTGCATACTAGCTTCATTTTTATGTTCTTTATATCCACGCGTAGTTATCGACCAGATCTACAACTTTCGTTTAGACTCCGTCAGTTAATTTTGACTTTAGTTTTAAACTTGTATTTTATAAGTCTTAGATCGTTAAAGTCCATTAAAAATTCATAACTTTGTCATCCGACGTCCGTTTTCGACTGTATTTATATTGTTGAACTCCTACTAACGAGATCTTCAATTCTCGTTTAGATTATGTCGTAATAATCGATCGATCTAAAATTCGATTTTCGAGCTGTACACTGCGACGCTGAATCTTATAAAAATCATAACTTCCTCAAATGAAGTCAGATTTGCACGTTCTCTATATGCATGCTCTCAGTTTAACAACTACTACGACTTTTCTTTAGATTACTAAGGCTAAAAAGTAATTTATCAAAAGTTTACTTTTTACGTTACGCAGAGTCGTGCCGGTTAAAATTGTGAAACTTCAACGTGTCATAATTTCTTCCTTATAAGACGTATTTCAACGTTTTTTATATGTACGAAATCCTTGTGACATATACTATAACTTTGGTTAAGATTATTATCCTAAATAATTTTCTATCAAAAAATCATTTTTAACGTTTATTATTTCAAAATTGACTAGCCCGAATCTGCGGGCGTTACATGTATGTCTTCAAAAACGAATTTTATACATTTAAAAACAATCCAGATTATGCAAACACCAAAAAAATGTAGTTTGATTGAGAATCCCCCAAAAATAAGAAATAAATGTTTCTTTTATTTATTCGGTTATCGAATAGAAGACAAAAACTAGCAAATTATACATTATATATAGAATATGTCAAAAACTAGCAAATTATACATTATATATAGGATATCCATTTGACATGTAAATACCATGCAAAATTAATAAGAACTTTTGACATAAAAGTCCTTAAGTTTGGAAAGTTTATGCAAAATTAATAAGAACTTTTGACATAAAAGTTCTTAAGTTTGGAAAGTTTATGCGGTTTTACATAAAGAAAGTGTTTTTATTAATATTTAAACGTATAAATAATGTTTTTGTAAATATTCAATAGTCTAGAAACTTTTTATTTGTAAAAATAAATATTCAAATGATAAAATACATATATAATACATATATATATATATATATATATATATATATATATATATATATATATATACTTTTATATGGAGGTTTTATTATCACATCATATCATATCATATCATATCATCATATCATATCATCATCATACATACTTATAAAGCTAGTATTTTTTCTTGAATCTCATGCATTTGAAACCCCATTTTTTAACTTCCTCAAACCACATTCATTTGAAACCCCCTTTTTTAACTAATGCAACTCAAAAGTTTTCTTAATTATGATTTAACACTCAAAAGTTTTATAACTTATATTATGTTTAATTAGCATTTAGTGAAAAGTTTACTATAAAAGGCCAATTTTTTGTGTTTTTTGTGTTATATAAAATCTTACATGTAAAAAAGATTTGAAGATATTGTGATTCAAAAGTTTTCATATAGCTGAAGCATTCACGATCCAAATATGTTGATTTGAGGAAATGGGTTATGTCGCATCGATGGTAATTGTAATATGATTTTTTCTTTCAGCCAAAACAAATGAAGCTTTTCTATTATTTCTTTATATTCAGTTTCTCATTTAATCTTTATATGTGATTTGTGTGTATTACTTAATCTTGAATGTGACTCTCCAAACATCAATGTTCTGATTCTTCTTTTTCAAGAAAAATATTTTAATTGCAGGTTAGTGAAGAATTATCATCAAGTTTCTATGGTTGAATGGTGTTAAATGAAGAAAGAAGATTCATAAAATGGATATAGGTTTTTTTGTTTGAGCAAAGTTGACGAATGTTAGTTTTTTCTTTTGATTTAAATGTATGTTTATGTAATATCTTTATTTATATATTCAACCACCCAATGCTCTTATTTATTTGATTCTAGTTTTTTTATTTTGATTATGTTTATTTTCTATTATTTTTTTGTTGGGTTATCCTACACAACATATTTAAAAGATAACATAATTTTGAACATTTTATATGTAATTATGATAAACTTATCATGATATGTTCTTCATATGAAAATAATTTATCTATATTACTACGAGAAGAATTACATATGATATTTACGAAAAAATATATATTATATGTGATTTGTTTAACATGTATATGCACCTATGTATCTTATAAATTTATAATTAAATATCTTTATGTTTAATAATTGAAGGGATTAAAATGATGCATCAAAACCAATTATTTAGACGAATATAATAATAATAATAATAATAATAATAATAATAATAATAATAATCATAATCATAATAAATATACATTTCCAAGTACCGCATTCATTTGAAACTCACACTACAACTCAAGAGTTTTCTAATTTATATATATTTATTAGTTACAACTCAAGAGTTTTTAATTTATGATTATTAATTAGTAATCACTAATAACTTTTTATTTTCCTTTCTTTTATAAGGTTGTAAAGTTTTGCTCATTAAAAACATTAATGTATTTGAAGAGATTTGTGATTTAAATATGAAGATTTAATATAAATGTTATAATAGATGTTTTAGTGTTTTTATGTTATTAAAAGTTATAGTGTTTATTTTTCATATTTTTTATTATTCGTTATATATATATATATATATATATATATATATATATATATATATATATATATATATATATATATATCTTTTTTAATACAAATGTTATAATAGATGTTTTTCTATTTTTATGTTACTAAAAGTTGCAGTTCATATTTTTGTTCATACGTTTTATTACCCGTTATATTATCATTCATTTGATATATAATTTACACAATTTTAAACGGCTTATAAAATTATCAAATAATTGTATATATTACAATGACTTAAAAATTAAACTATAATGTTTAATAAAACTAATATGTTAACTATATGTTTGCTTTACTACTAACATTTTGTTTCAAAGTAGAAATATTAAATAATAATTTGGTAAAAGTTATTATTTTAACTATATAATTTTATTCTTACGCAACGCGTGGGGATTCGCCTAGGACTATATTATAAAGGAAACATTTTTTCTTTCACCACATTCATTTGAAACTCCCAT
The DNA here is from genome assembly GCF_052849685.1 of Lactuca virosa. Taxonomy (NCBI): domain Eukaryota; kingdom Viridiplantae; phylum Streptophyta; class Magnoliopsida; order Asterales; family Asteraceae; genus Lactuca; species Lactuca virosa. The sequence goes on from NC_136434.1 coordinate 46,711,918, forward strand.
GCATTTTTTCCTTTCATCACATTCATTTGAAACTCCCATGACTTTTCAATTTCTTTCTAATAATGATTATAAGTTGGTTAATAAGATTAAATAAATATCAAACCTAAAGTGTAATCATATATAAACTAAATTTCAATATTAAAAGAATATATTTACTTCTACTTATAAAATTATGTTTTTTTTAACTTTTTACATATTATACTTAATTTATTAGTTTTAATATATTGTTGGATGTAAACCTTTATCATTTTAAAGTTACAATTTTTGAACTATTGGTATAAAATATTTAAATTATAAATTTAAATATAACATTACAGGACCAACTTAAATATAAATTTTTGTTTAACTTAAACAACCCAAATAATATTTCGTAAATAATTAAAAGTGATAAATTTAGTGTCTTTCTAATAGTGATTATAATTTGGTTAATAAGGTTAAATAAATATCAAACCTAAAGTGTAATCATAAATAAACTAAATTTCAATATTAAAATAATATCTTTACTTCTACTTATAAAGTTATGTTTTTAACTTTTAATATATTATACTTAATTTATTAGATTTAATATGTTGTTGTATGTAAACCATTATCAATTTAAAGCTACAACTTTTGAACAGTTTGGACAAACTAATTAAACTGTTAATTTAAATATAACATTACAATGTCAACTTAAATATTAATTTCAGTTCCACTTAAAAACCCAATGAATATTTTGTGAATAGTTAAAAATGATAAATTGTAGTGCTAAATGCAAAAACTAAATTATAATATCAATTTAACTAAATTTTTTCCTAAAGATATTTTTATAATCGTTAAAAGTTTTCAAATAAGTAGCTTAAAATAGCTTACAATAACAATAATTAAAAATAACTCTATATAAATGATTATATTGTTACCTTTAAAATCAAAAAACAATATCTGATGTTTTAAATAATTATAATGATAAAAATTAAAACGTTAAAAAAATTAATATAAAAAACTTAATTAACAATAACAAAAACTATAAATAACGTTAAACCATATATTATATTTAATTTTATTCATGAGTAACTCGCGGGTAGAAGTCATTCAAACGGTTGAGATTATACAGTTATAAAAGATGTATATATTATCATATAATTCAAAATAATCAATATATTATATCAATTTAGTATACGACTTATTATATCAAATTTAACAACAACGTTATTGTTATATTTAAAAAAACTTATATTTGTACAGATTTCAACTATATAGGTGTTTCTGCGCAATGCGCGGGCATTCGCCTAGTTATACTTTATAAATGAAACATTTTTCTTTTCACCGCATCAATTTGAAATTCTCAACTTTTCATATTTTCATATAATATACTTTATAACTTAAATATTCTATTAATTATAAATATTATGATAAATGAAAGACCTCTTGAATTATCAATAACTTCAATATGGTGTTAAATGCATATCCTAAATTAATATATCAAACAAACTTAAAAATATAGTGTAAAATTTAAAACCTAAAGTAAAATATCAAATTGAGTTTTAAAAAAACTCATTGTATATTTTTTATAAGAGTTAATAGGAAAATATTAAATACAATAAATCGTAAAAGAACATAATCTAAAAGTAAAATTAACTAAAAGATCTCCAAAAACTAGTTTTTATAATAACTGAAATTCAGTTAATTTGTTTTTAAATTAATTTATAATAATAATAATTAATTAAGATAACATAAAGTTATAAATTAAATTATGTTACATCACAAACAATGATTGATAACCTAAATAATCATCTTGATGAAATTAAAACGTCGTCAATTTTTTAAAAGTTAATAAATCATAACATTAGTTAATTAAAATAGATGAGAAATATAACTAATTATATACACACGTATACCACTAAATGATTCTATTTTAGTAAGTGTTATATTATTTATTGTTCAAATTAATTATAATGTTATATTAACTAAATATCTAAATGTAATAATAATTATTTTTTAGTTAATATAAAAGACATAAATATTTTCAATGACATATGATTACTAAAAGGTTAACTAAATAATTTTATTCCGTGCAACGCGCGGATCTTCACCTAGTTTAATATAATTAATACATGTCATATATAACCCATGTGAAATAAATTTGTTTGTAATATATGGATTTTTTATTAATGAAAATTGAAAAAGCCACATAATGACATGTGGAATTATAATCAATCTAAAATTCCTAAAATATGACATGTGTCAAAATGAAGAAAAAGATGACACGTGAAAAAAAATATTTATTTATTAGGCTGGAGGGAGTGACTTGCTAGCCAAGCTCGTCTCTAGCTCGCCAGCCTCGTCTCCACCACTCCCTTCGAAGTTGCTATGTCCCTCGCCAGAGATGGCTCGCTGCCCACGCAAGGAGAGGAAAGAGAAAGAGAAAATGGAAAGTAAGGACAATCATTGGCTAGTTTCATTTTCTTCTTTTGATATATATATTTTTTCAAATAAAAATAACTCAAGAACCTAGATGCTATCATTCTATACATCCTATGTGGCTTCGAAAATCATATGTTGCAGCATGCTAAGAGTGTTACCGCTCCCTCAAACCTAATAGATTGGTAGAGACTCAATTTTCCAAATATGAGAAAGAAAACAAGAAAAAGAGGATACCGAGATTGGGTGAAAATTTTTCTACAATTATCGTCAAATCTATGTCAAATATATAACTTTTTTTACTTTATGTTGTAAACATTTGTGGGTTTTTTAGATAGGGACTATGTGTCAATTCGCCAAGTTAATGCTCGATTCACCATCCAAGACAAAGGAAATATGGATTACTGTGTAAAATCATTTATGATGTTCGAGTGATTCTTTGTGTGTGTTTGATGTTATGGTAGAGATGGGAAGAAGATAGTTTCATCAGAATAATGCTATCATTATTATGATAAATAGTTCAATTATGAGAAGATCTCGGTTGAATACTATAAGGTTTCAACTGTTGGTGGTACGACCATGAATGTTTGTAGTTTCATAAATAAAAATGTCTTCATGTAAGCCCGACTCTCTTATCCGTCCTTCCTTGATTTTTCCTTACTCAAGGAGCTTTTGGTAAAAATTCTAAAATTTTATGTCTTAGCGGGTGATGCACTCCATGTGTTTTGTGAAAATGCAAACCTTACACCATTTAAACTTTCTATCGCACCCAACAACAATGTCATTAGCCATGGTAAGAGTTTAGATATCATATTGATGATTTCATATGTGTACATAACATTTTACATGAGAAATATTTCAGGGGATTTGTTTAATTCTATCAGATTCATCCATCATTTGTGTAGTCTTCGTTCCATCACAATGGTATGCTACAAGTAGGTGCAAACTAACAAGTCATTTGATGTTACTTGTTCTTATAGGCTGGTAATTCTTCACCATTACAAGCAACGGTTAATCACGATCTTTAATTCAACATATCCGAGGTTTGTAATTATTGAGCTTCTTAATCACTAAACATATGGACACTTTATAATTTTTATTTAATTTTCTAATAGATATTATAGGAAACATAAAGGACATGGTATTCCTGGTACTTGTCTCTTTTAGCTTCTTGCTCATTGAGGTCTTTTTCATAAAATTTCCATTTCTAAAAAAAATCTTGATACTTGTCAAAGAAGTTAAAGACATGATATACACGTACTTTGATCGACCATATTAGGACAGATATCAAACTATCCGATGCAAGTAGAAATATTTTCTTCCAATCACATCAATTTGTTCAATTGATCAAACTTTTAGAAAATATATCCAAAATCGTTTGAGTTTAAAAATGCAGGGGATACCGGGTTATACTTTACTAACAACATACCCGATATGCCATAAGTTATTCATGTAAGCTCCATATTTTTTCATCTTATAAACTTTCGGATTTGCTAATATTTTCCCTAAAGGCACATATAAGAAAATATAATTATGGAAAATATTTTTATTACAACTAGACTTATTAATTAGTTGGCCTCCTGTTTTGTTATTTTCCATATTTACATTATATTATCCCCATCTTAAAATTTCCCTCCATTCATATATAAACTAGCACATTTTAGAATCTCATATATTCTTATTAATTAGTTTACCTTTTTAGCTCCCTCAATTCACCAATTCACGTATCCATGTTTATATATTGATTTCCTCTTTTTTACATCATATATTCCTCTCATTTTTATTAAACAACCAATAACATTTAACAAGCATTTGATAACCATTTATACATGCAATAATGTATTTTTTGGATCTAAATGAAGTTCCTGTTGAAGAAAAATCGATAAATGCTCAACATGAAGTTACAGTTATCGAAGAACAAAGTCAAAGCAACAACACATTTTTTTATGAACTGTTCGTTGGTTAATATTTTCTAAGTGAAGAAAAGACTCCTATTTTTTATCAAAATTATGCAAGAAAGAATGTGTTCTTCGTTCGAAAAGCAAGGTTCGTGAACAATAAAAATGAAGAAAGGAAAAGACGTGACTTTTTTGTCATCGTGAAAGAAAATCGGAGTTTAAAAAAGATTACACAAAAAAATCAAGAAACGGAGGTTATACCAGATGTGAATGCAAGGCCCACATGCGTTTAACATCGAGAACAATTAACGAAATTTTCCCCGAATAGTGGCAAGTCACTAAGTTTGTTGCAGAGCATAATCATGCTTTGTTGTCTCAAGAGGTTCAATTTTTACCATCTTACTGTAATATTACATTAGAATATGAAAAACGAATACTTTTATTAAAAGAAGGGGGTTTGTCTGTCACACAAATTATGCATGTGATGGAGCTTGAAAGACATGTGAGACATGGAGAACTTTCTTTCCTTAAGAAATATGTCTATAACCTTTTACTAAAAATCATAAACTACACTCACAGAATGATGCAAGAGAGCTCTAGTAGTATTTTAAAAGTGCTAAAAATGTAAATCTTAATTTTCAATATGCATTTACACTATATAGCGAAAATAGGCTAGAAAATATTTTTTGGTGTCATGCTCGTTGTTTTGAATTGTACCAAAAATACAGAGATGTTGTATTTGATACTACATACAATGTGAATTCATATGACATGCCATTTGGTATATTTGTCGGTATTGACAATCATAGAAGAATTATATTGTTTGGTTGTGCACTTCTACGTAACGAGAAACTAAACACATTTGAATGGCTCTTTATGGTAATTATATTTTTGTTTGATTTTTTTGAAACTTATTTGCATTAGTATTTAATCCACACTTTTTTTTCCAGAATTTTACTCTATTGATGTAAAAGTCACCGAAAACGATATTGACCGATCAAGATCCTTGGATGAAACAAGCAATTGAAACGGATATTCCTTATACTAAACATGCATTTTGCATATGGCATATCACCACTAACTTTAGTAGTTGGTTTACTTCGGTGCTAAAAAGTGAGTACTCAAGTTGGTGGGCCGAATTGTACGACTTATATAAGTTAGACTCCATTGAAGAATTTGAGCAACAATGACCATTAATAATTGCAAAATACAATCTCGAAAAGAATAAGCACGTGACAGCGTCGTACCAGATTAAAAAATTTTGGGTTCCAAGTTATCTTTGTGGCTTTTTTTTGGTGGCATGACGACCACCGAAAGCTCAGAGAGCATAAATTCATTTATAAAAAAGTTATTTCTTCTTGTACATGCCTAATTGAGTTTATGAAACAAGTAAGTACCATTACTTAGTTTGATATATTTTTTTAGGACAAACAATTTTTAATTAATTTTTTTACTTATAATTGTATAGGTTGATTTTACCATTGAAGATGTTGGGCATAAAAAAATGCATGATAAAATGTTTGAAAAATATCAAGAGTCACATTTGAGATCATTATCACCGTTAGAAAAACAAGGTTACCAAGTTTTGACTCCATTCACATTCAAAAAATTTCAAGATCAGTTTGCTCAAGTGATTCAATATTTGGCTCGGGAAGAAAATGGCACAGGTTTTATTGTCAAATATTATAAAGCGAATCGACTACATCAGGTGGTTTGGGATGGTAAGATGGGTAAATGCACTTGCAGAAACTTTGAATTTGTCGGGATACTTTGTTGTCACATCTTAAGTGTTCTTCTCCATAAGGGTTCCTTTGAAATTCCTTCTAGTTATTGGCTATCACGATGGAGTAGAGAAGATGCTCAATTTAATGAAATCTCTCAATTACACCAAGAAGGAAATTTTGATGCTTTGTCATCTTGTGGAAACAATAGTGATATTGTAACTAATGCAATTGAGTTGGAGTTGGTTCAATGCTCATTTATCTAAAAAACAAAAGGATGCCCTAAACAAAAGCAAATAAAAAGTGTAAAGGAATTATTGAGACAAGTAAACCATTGTATACATTGCAAATCTTCTGGTCACAACTACAACACATGTCTAGAGCGTGAAGCCAATAATGATCAACAAGTGGCTAAAAAGAAAAAACTTGATATGCAAAGTGAAGATTTCAATCCTATATTTCATTTTAAATGCTAACTTGTAATATTACTATTAAACTTTACGTTTTATTATCGTATTAGAATCCTCTTATGTTGTTTTTAGTGTCTCATATTTTAATGACAGCAATTGAAGTGATATAACCTAAAAAAATCCAAAAATTTAATTTATAAATCATGGAATATTAGTAGTAATGAAAGAATAAATTTGGAGGGAACTAATAATCTAAAATGTGCTACTTTATGTGTGAATGGAGGGAAACTTTAAGAGAGGATAATAAAACTGTAAATATGAAAAAAATAGAACAAGAAGCTAATTAATATGGCTAGTTATAATAAAAATATTTTCCATAATTACATTTTTATATGTAGGCATATATTAGAAAATCCCATAAACTTTTTATACTTTATAGTTCCTAAATGTTTCTATTTGTTTTCATTGTCTTATATTTTGGATTTTCTAATAGTGATATACAAAACTAAATAAAGGGTGTGAGGTCTTGGCCACCAGTTACTTAATTAGTGGGCATCAAAATTCTCTTAGACCAACTATTTTATAATATTAGCATTTTTTCATTAAAAACCTTAGACGTTCCTGGTATTCAAATAAGCGTTGAGTAGAACATATGTTTATAAAGGTTTATTAAATGATTTATTAAGGTAAGTTTCTATTAGTTAATATGTTTCTTGGCTGCTTTTGGTCTTTCGGCTATAGGTAATGGGTGATTAAATTGTCCTCCAACCTACAACTAATTCAAATGAAAGCTAAACTTCCTGTCATTTCTATTGTCAATTAATGACCTAATTTAATAGAGTGTTGTCATTTCTTGCATCTAACCCATAAAGTGATTAAATTGTCCTCTAACCCGCAACTAATTCAAATGAAAGCTAAGCTTTCGGCCATGTCTATTATCATTTAATGACCCAATTAAACAAAGTGTTATCATTTCTTGCATCTAACTCATAACATGATTAAATTGTCCTCCAACCTTCAACCAATTCAAATGAAAGCTAAGCTTCTGGTCACGCCTATTATCAATTAATGACCTAATTAAACAGGGTGTTGTCATTTCTTGCATCTAACCCATAAGACGATTGTGATTTGTAAACAACATTGTACCTTACCAACACTCACTTTTTGTATTGTTTTATGCAGCTAAACAAATTTTCTTCACACATATTGAAAAGAACGACTAAAAACATTTGATATTAATGAAATTGATGGATGACTTATGAAGAACACATAAAGAAGCTTAATGCAAGGAATAGCAACCTACTTCCGTTTATTTATTTTATATATCATCTTGATTTTAATTCTTTCTATTATGACAAAATACTTCCATTTCTTTAGTATGCCATCTTACTTTAATATCTATGGTTTATGATAACATCTTGTAAACAGAATAGAGTTAGCCAATAAGATCAGTTATAAAGAGATAATGTTTAGTTGTGGTTATCATATTATCTGTTGTATTCAAGATCCTATGTTTAAGGATCTATAAGCTGTAACTCATATATATATATATATATATATATATATATATATATATATATCAATATAACTCCTATGGGAGTTTTAAGCCAAATATTACTTTTATCTTGGTATCAGATCCAAAACTCCTAGGGTTCTGAATTTTCTCTCTTTTCTTTCACAAACTCTCCCCTGATCGTCTCTTCAGATCAGGTTGTATTATGGCTTCCGAAATCATTAATTCATCTAAAATCACCAATCATGTTACGTGCAAACTTACCCGCACAAATTATCTGCTATGGAAAGCACAAGTTGTGCTCATCTTGCGTGGAGTAAAGTTATTCGGTTACCCTGATGGAACCACAGTCTGCCCACCCGCTAATATCATAGTTGGAACCAGAGACACAGCTAAAGAAGCAGACAATCCAGCGTATGATGCATGGTTCACGCAAGATCAGGCTATCGTAGGAGGATTACTATCTTCCATGACCGAAGATGTGCTATCACAACTTAGTCGCTGTGCAGACACCTCAAATCAATTATGGCTCTCTCTACAGACCATGTTTTCAGCTCAACACAGAGGTAATTCCATTCAGATCAGAACTCAACTTTCAAATTAAAAGAAAGGTGACTTAAGTGCTTCCGAATACTACCAAAAAAACGACTGGACTAGCGGATACTATGGCCGATATTGGTCACCCCATGAATGATGAAGAAGTTATTGGCTACATCTTAGCTAGTAGAGGACCATGTCACGGAGACCTTTTCACAACTATCACCGTCCTAAGCAATCAGCAAGAGGTTAAGTTATCTGAATTTTACTCTTATCTTGTTGCACACGAAGCTCAGACACAAGCAATGAATAGCCCCAATGATTTTGCATCATTTGCCAATAATGTTACAAAACAGGAAAACCCTAACCCTCACAAAAATCAAAACCACGACTACAATGGTTCCAATAGCAACAACTCTCGATCCAACTATCGAAACAATGACAATCGGGGTAGGGCAGGTGGCAGAGGCAGGTACGGTGGGGGTCCGTGATGTCAAGTCTGTGGCATCCCGGGTCATATTGCATTGAATTATAGAAACCGATTCAACCACGCTTACCAAAACGAGGAGTATAGGAGCGGCAACAGTGCCACTTATGGCAACTACAGTGGAAGCTATGTCAATAACCCAAATTGGTACCTTGACACCGGTGCTATTGATCACCTTACGAGTGACCTCGACCGGTTGTCCAAACCCGAAAGATACAATGGCAAAGATCAAGTTCAAGTAGCTAATGGCACAGGTTTACATATCTCTCATGTTGGTCAATCTAAAATTCACATCCTAGGTCAACCTCTTCTTCTTAAAAATGTCTTACACGTCCCCCGTATTACCAAAAATCTTCTTTCACCTGATAAATTTGGCAATGATAATCATGTGTTTATTGAACTTTTTCCTAATGTTTTCTTTGTTAAGGACATAATCACGAAGAAAACCCTCCTAATCGGTAAAAGCAAGGGTGGACTATTTTCGGTGCCTATTTGTCATACTCCTCGTTATGTTGGGTCCAACACTAGATTTTCATCTTCACAATGGCATCAACGTCTTGGTCATCCTCATTCAGAAGTCGTCTAGTCTATTTTGAAGTCCAATAATTTAGATTTTTCTTTTAGTGAGTCTTCAGTTTGTGATGCGTGTCAACGTGCAAAGAGTCACCAATTGTCTTATAATAATTCTGATCATGTCACTTCCTCACCACTTGAGCTTATTCATACTGATGTTTGGGGACCAACTCAAGTGTCCAGTGGTGGTTTTAAATACTATGCTAGTTTTTTGGATGATTATAGTCATTACACTTGGATTTACCTTATTAAACGAAAATCAGATGTTGAACAGGTCTTTTATAACTTTCAAAATCATGTTGAGTGCCAACTTAATACCAAAATTTGTATTGTCCAATCTGATTGGGGAGGTGAGTATCATAAACTTCATCAGTATTTTAAAAAATGTGGCATTTCTCATCGCGTTTCGTGTCCACATACATCACAACAAAATGGCATGGCAGAATGCAAACATCGCCATATTGTTGAAACTGGTTTGGCTCTTTTAGCTCACTCTTCACTCCCTCTTCGTTATTAGGATGAAGCCTTCTTGACTGCCTGTTATTTGATCAATCGCATGCCCACTCGTACTATTAAAAATGATACACCTATTACACTTCTTCTTCTTCTTATTACTCCTGATTATTATTTTTTACGAACTTTTGGGTGTGCATGTTGGCCGAGTCTCCGAAAATACAATGCTCATAAACTTGATTTTCGATCCAAGTTATGTGTCTTCTTGGGTTATAGCTCAATGCATAAAGAGCCTTGTGAATGAACACATGAATAGATATGAATGATCTATATTATTAGCTAAGTCTTCTCATGCACCTACAGGTCCAGTCGACAATACTCCCAGCTCAGCCACATGTACTTCCGCTGCCATCCCAATTTCGACGATCTCGCCCTTGGATGTGCCACCATAATCGGTTGCTCAGCCAACTCCAACCATGGTCACAGCTCCATCTAGTCCTCCTGTTACATAGGTTATCAAAGATGCTCGCGACATTCCGGTGTCTCCTCCTCCGCCCTATCCTCCTCCGACGTCCCCTCCAGTCGATCATCCTTCTCCACAACCATGGTTTGTTACTCGAGTAAAGACAGACACCGTGTGACCGAAACGTTTTACGGATGGCACCATTGTCTATAATCCAAACCGGCGAGCTTTCCTGGCTGTACCAACCTCTCACAAAGTAGCCTTACTCGACCCTCAGTGGAGACAGGCCATGGAGGTCGAATTTGATGCACTTCAGAAAAACCACACGTGGGACTTGGTGCCTAAACCTCCTGGTTTCAACATAGTGGGATGTAAATGGATCTTCAAAACTAAAAAGAATCTCGATGGCTCTCTTGACAAACACAAGGCACGACTAGTTGCTCGGGGTTTTACACAACAATATGGTATTGACTACCATGATACTTTTAGTCTAATTGTGAAACTAGCCACTGTTCGGTTGGTTCTCTCTCTAGTTGTTTCGAAAAATTGGCACCTTTGTCAAATTGATGTTAATAATGCATTTCTCCATGGCCTCCTACATGAATTTGTCTACATGAAACAACCCCCCCCCGGGTTTGAAAACACTCATCATCCTAATCATGTGTGCAAGTTGAAGAAATCGATTTATGGTTTGAAACATTCTCCGCGGGCATGGTTCTCTAGACTTAGTAAAAAATTGCACAAACTTGGATTTCGCTCGTCCAAGGCTGATTCTTCTCTTTTTGTTTTTCGTTATGGGGATCACACTATTTATATGTTGGTGTACGTATACGACCTTGTGATCACCGGCTCGTCTCAAGCAATTGTAGATCAGCTTGTACAACACAAGTATGCGTCTGATATTCTTCATAGAGCTCACATGGAGAATTGTAAGAGTGTCTCAACTCCTATGTTTGTCACTGATAAGCTTGCGAAAGATTCTGGAAAGTTACTAAATGAAGATGATGCTTTTAAGTACCGCAACATGGTTGGAGGATTACAATACCTCACTTTAACAAGACCTGGTATATCGTTTGCAGTGAATAAAGTTTGCCAATACCTATCAAAACCTACTGATATGTAATGGGAAGCAGTTAAGCGTATACTTAGATACATAAAAGGTTTGATGAATACTGGGTTACACATCAAGAAGTCCAATTCAAAATTGTTAAGTGTATTCACAGATGCAAATTGGGCAGGCTTCCTAGACTATCGAAGGTCCACGGGAGGATTTGCGGTGTTCGTAGGTCTAAATTTGATTTCGTGGAGCTCACGCAAGCAACCTACAGTATCTCGTTCTAGTACAAAACCAGAGTATAAACCCTTGGCGAATGTCACAACTGAAGTAATATGGGTACAATCATTACTTAAAGAGCTTGGGGTATGTCAACCTAGATCACCGGTGCGGTGGTGCGGCAACTTGGGAGCTACTTATCTTATAGCGAATCCAGTTTTTCATGCAAGAACCAAACACATTGAAGTTTACTTCCATTTTGTCAGAGAAAAGGTAGCTGGAGGAGCTTTGGATGTACGGTTTATATCCTCTAATGATCAAATTGTGGATGGTTTTACCAAGTCGGTTACACATGCTATGCTCGAGAAAATGAAGTACAATCTTAACCTTGTACCGGTCAAGATTGAGGGGGAATGTAAACATAATAGAGTTAGCCAATAAGATCAGTTATAAAGAGATAATGTTTAGTTGTGGTTATCATATTATCTATTCTATTCTAGATCCTATGTTTAAGGATCTATAAGCTGTAACTCATATATATATATATATATATATATATATATATATATATATATATATATATATGTAACATCCCAATTTTCAAATCCAAAAATTTCTTTTTAATTAACTGTCTCATAAAACATTCATAAGAAAATACTGTGAAAACACATCATCTCATAAAACAATGTATCATGTCTGGAAACCCAAGTCATAAAATAATAACATATCAGAGTACAATCCCAGAAAAACTCCATGCGGAAATCATGTGTGTGTGTGATGCGCTACTACACTGCCGGCTCCTTCCCCTTAGACGAAGTGGTACCTGAAACCCAAAACTAAAACTGTAAGCACAAAGCTTAGTGAGTTCCCCCATCATACCACATACCATACAGACATATCGTATTCATACTGCCGGGCAATTCTGTGGTGCCCGACCTACCCAGTACGCCCATTCTGGGGTGCCGACCTACCCGTGTCAAGCCATTCTGGGGTGCTGACCTACCCATGTCAAGCCATTCTGGGGTGCTGACCTACCCTTCGGTCCTATCAACCGAACCTCGGGGACTATTCCACCCCTACTGCTACTATCACATATATCATAACGTAAACATACTGTCAGACGTTTCTGGGGTGTCCGACTTACCCTTCGGTCCTAACAACCGAACTTGAGGACTATTCCCTCCCTACTACCACTATCACATATAACATATCATGCCATCATATAATCATATCATCACATACTGTCAGACATATATGGGGTGTCTGACCTACTCTCCGGTCCTAACAACCGGACTCTACTACTGTCACATATACATATCGTGCTAGCATATAACATATCAGGTAGTAGCAAACCCAGATGAATATCACAAAGACAATCATCCAATCATACAACTCCTACTGATGGGCCGACATTGTGGCCGTAGACCCACCGCTACTGGAAGGTAACTCACCTCGAACGAGTAGCTGCTGATAATCTGTGCGGGAAATCTCTGTCTGCTGCTGCTCCGGAAATCCTCCGGCTATAATCCCCACAAAACACTTAATCAGAGTCTGATATCTATTATTAGGGTAAAATGACCATTTTACCCCTGACCAAGTCCAAGTCAAAGTCAAAGTCAACTTCCAGTTGACCCGACTCGCCGAGTTGGGCCGCCAACTCGTCGAGTCCCTATCTCTTCAACTGTCCTCATCCACGACCCTACTCGTCGAGTTTAGCGACGACTCGACGAGTTCCGCTTCGATATGAACATCGAATGAACCTTCATCTGACTCGCCGAGTTGTATGAACAACTCGTCGAGTTCACCTTCATCTGATGAACAAGTTCTGACCTTGACTCGCCGAGTTGTATGAACAACTCGTCGAGTTCATCTTCAACCATAAGGAGATTGCCTTGGACTCGCCGAGTCTGTTCTAGCACTCGTCGAGTCCCATGAACTCCAGGTCACTCCTTCGGACCTTCTACAAACTTTCTAACACCCAACTGAGTTCTTTTGACCCTCAACAGACATGGGACTTTATGCTTTGGACTCGTCGAGTCCCAAGAACGGACTCGCCGAGTCGATAACGTCCACACCCTAAATCCTCGATTTCTGATGTACAACCTTTGACCAAAAGATAGATCCAAGTCAGTAAGATCGACCTAGCACGTAAAGTTTCGAACTTTACGTGCATGCATGGGACTTTTGAGCCTAAAAGGCTCTAAAATGGCTCTTATGTTGCATGGGGCCTTCCTTGAGTGCAAAAGCAACCCAAATCTGCCTTGTGACCCCTCCCAAGACTTAGATCCGAAGTCTTGACCCCCAACCATGTTTGTAATCATGGTTGGCTACCTCATATGGCTTAAAAGCCCTAAATCTTCCCCAAAAAGGGATCTAACAAACAAGCAAGCAAGGTACAGACTTTATACCTTTCAAAGACTGCAAATGATGAACCAAACTCGAATCCTTCAGTCTCCTCTTGATCCTTCTATGTTCTTCCTCCTTCCTTGAGGTCAAAACCCACAAAAATCACTCAAAAGCCTTAGATCTTGCACCAAAACACTTAGGGTTTGCTATGGAGGGTTTCTGGGAGCATAAAGGGGCGATGGAGGCTGTATAAGGTTGTTTAAATAGGGTGCAAACCCTCATATTAGGGTTTTGTCCAGTCAGAGCCTACTCGTCGAGTCCGGGACCCGACTCGACGAGTCCATCACTTAAATCCCGCGTCTCATCCCGCTTCTACTCAGCGAGTTGGGCCTTCAACTCGCCGAGTCCCAGACCAAAAATGCAACATTACTTAAATAAAATACATACCAGGAACCAGGTGCTACAAATCTCCCCCACTTATTTTAGACTTCGTCCTCGAAGTCTGCTGCTCGATCCTGGAATAGCTCTGGGTAATGCTCCATCATCTCATCCACCGGCTCCCAAGTCCATTCCGAGCCCTTTCGGTGCTGCCATTGCACCTTCACGAGCTCCACCCTCTTGTTACTCAGATTCTTCGACTTCCGGTTGAGAATCGCTATAGGCCGCTCAATGTAATTCAGGCTGTCATCGACCTGAATATCCTCTAATGGTACCACTGCCGAATCATCCACCAAACATTTCCGTAACTGGGAGACGTGAAAAGTGCTATGAATCTGACAGAGTTCGGCTGGCAGATCCAACCTATATGCCACCTTGCCCACCCGGGCTATAACCATGAAGGGCCCAATATACCTGGGACCCAACTTGCCCCGCTTCCTAAATCAGATGACGCCCTTCCATGGCGACACCTTCAGGAGAACCATATCCCCGACCTGAAACTCCAGGTCCGATCGGCGCTTGTCGGCATAACTTTTCTGCCGACTCTGATCTGTCTGAAGTCTGCTCCGAACTTGCTGAATCCTCTCTGTCGTCTTGAGCACCACTTCGGTGCTCCCCATGACCCTCTAGCCAACCGCACCCCAACATATAGGGGTTCTGCACTTCCTCCCGTATAACATCTCGAAGGGAGGACGGTCGATACTCGCATGATAGCTATTATTATACGAGAACTCCGCCAACATAGGGTAGGTATCCCAGCTACCTCCAAAGTCTAAAACACATGCCCGCAGCATATACTCTAGCGTTTGGATGGTCCGCTCGCTCTGACCATCCGTCTGCGGGTGAAAGGCGGTGCTAAAATGCAGACGAGTACCCAGCTCATCATGAAACTTCTTCCAAAACCTGGAAGTGAACCGCACATCCCTGTCGGAAATCACTGAAACTGGCACTCCGTGCCGAGCTACCACCTCTCGGATATAGATGTCGGCCAACTTTTCGGCCGAAATGCTCTCCTGGATCGGTATGAAATGGACACTCTTGGTTAACCAATCCACGATTACCCAAATCGAATCCACTCCCCGTACAGTCTTGGGAAGCTTGGTAATGAAATCCATGGTAATATCTTCCCATTTCCACAAGGGAATATCTAACGGCTGCATCTTGCCATGTTGCCTCTGGTGCTCGGCCTTGACCTTCCTGCAGGTCAAGCACCGCTCCACATACCATGCTACGTCCCGCTTCATGCAGGGCCACCAATAATCAGGACGAAGATCTCTATACATCTTTGTCGCTCCGGGATGGATAGAAAATCTGGATTTGTGTGCCTCCTCCATCAGGATCTGGCGCACGCCTCCATGATAAGGGACCCACACCCTACGGTGAAGATTCAATAACCCTCGGCTATCATAGTTGAAGGAGGAAACCTGGCCCACTATACGCTCGCTCTTCCAATGTTCCTCCTTCATAGCCTCCTGCTGAGCCTCCCGGATCCGCTCCAACAGTGAAGTCACCACTGTCATCCTCAGACAGATGTCCCTGATTGGCGCTGCCTTGCGGCTAAGCGCATCGGCCACGACATTGGCCTTCCCCGGGTGGTAGAGGATCTCGCAATCATAATCCTTCACCACATCCAGCCACCGACGCTGCCTCATGTTCAGGTTCGGCTGATCCATGAGGTACCTCAAACTCTTGTGGTCCGTGTAAATGGTACAACCAACACCATAGAGATAATGACGCCAAATCTTGAGGGCAAAAACAACAGCCCCCAGCTCCAAATCATGCGTCGGGTAATTCGCCTCGCGAGGCTTCAGCTGCCTCGAAGTGTATGCAATAACATGCCCTCTCTGCATCAGTACCGCGCCCAAACCTGAGATGGACGCATCACAATATACCACAAAATCCTCCATGCCCTCTGGCAGGGCTAAGATTGGTGCCTCGCACAATCTCTGTCTCACTGTCTCGAATGCGGCTTGCTGCTCAGGCCCCCAGCGAAAGACCACAACTTTCCTCGTCAGCCTGGTCAGGGGCACGGCTATCTTGGAGAAGTCCTGAATGAATCTCCGATAGTAGCCTGCCAATCCCAGAAAGCTCCGAATCTCAGATGGAGACCTCGAAACTTCCCACGTCATCACGGCCTCAACCTTGGCCGGGTCCACTGATATCCGAGAAACTGCACCTCGCGCAACCAGAACTCACACTTGGAGAACTTAGCATACAAGTTCTCCCTTCTCAAAGTCTCCAGAACCTCTCGCATATGCTCCTCATGCTGCTCCCGCGTCTTGGAGTAAACCAAGATATCATCAATAAACATTATCACAGACCGGTCTAACATCGGTCTACACACGCGGTTCATGAGGTCCATGAACGCGGTAGGAGTATTGGTGAGCCCGAAAGGCATCACCACAAACTCATAGTGGCCATAGCGCGTCCGAAACGCAGTCTTCTGTACATCCTCCTCTCTGACCCTCATCTGATGATACCCTGATTGCAAATAAATCTTGGAGAACCAAGATGCTCCCTGTAGCTGGTCAAAGAGGTCATCAATCCTCGGGAGTGGGTAACGGTTCTTCACCGTTACCTTATTCAGCTCCCTATAATCTATACACATTCGATGCGACCCGTCCTTCTTCTTCACAAATAGAATCGGGGCTCCCCAGGGTGAACTACTCAGTCTAATGAAACCCTTGTCTAACAGCTCCTGCAGCTGTGTAGACAACTCCTGGATCTCAGGAGGAGCCAACCGATACGGTGCCTTGGCTATCGGAGCCGCACCAGGGATTAGTTCAATCCTGAACTCTACCTGCCTCTCCGGAGGTATCCCAGGCAACTCCTCGGGGAATACGTACGCAAAATCTCGTACCACGGGCACATCGCTCACCGTTGCCTTACCCATCTCCCGGGTATCCATCATATAGGCAACAAATCATGCGCAACCCTGCTGAAGGTAACGCCTAGCTCTCGCTGCTGAACATAAAGCTGGTCCTTGCTGTGGCCTCTCGCCCTGAATCACCAGCTCTCCCCCACTTGGGGTCCTGATCCGCACCAACTGCTGCGCACAGTCAATCACTGCCCCATTGGGGCTTAGCCAATCCATACCGATAATAACCTTGTTCCCCCGCAAAGGTATGGGAACCAGATCTACCAGATAACGCTCCTCAAACAGTCGCAGGACGCAATCTCGGTAGACCTCTGATGCTCGCACTGACCGGTTGTCCGCAATCTCGACCTCTAGAGGGCAATCCAACGTGCCCCACGACTCAGGAAACTTCTTGCTAAGCGCAAGAGAGACAAACGATCGGGTAGCACCCGAATCAAACAATACCTGAACTGGGATACCGTTCACATGGAACGATCCTAAACAGAGAACATACATAACATATCAAAATCACAGCATCATATCATAAAAGCATAAACAAGAAGTCATACCCGTCACCACATCGGGTGCAGCGCGTGCCTCCTCGGCTGTCAACTGGAATGCCCGGCTCCGCACCACTGGAGCCTCTGTCTTGGCCTTCCGGCCATCTGCAATCCGCGTTGTCGCTGAAACCGGCGCCGCTGCTGGCGCTGCTGCTGACGCTGTTGTCAACCCCGGGCAATTGGCCTTTTTGTGGCCCCTCTGATTGCAATGGAAGCAAATCAGGTCTGTCATCTGTACTGTGGGGTCGGGGGCAGTACAATCCCTGCCAAAGTGCCCCGTCTTGCCGCACTTGTAGCATCCTGATGATCCTGCTCTATAAGCTCCCTCATGCGGCCTGCCGCACTTCCTGCAGCGGCTCTGGCCCGGCTGGCCCTTCGACCTAACGTCGGATCCCTTGGGTTTCATCCCCGAAACCCCTGTAACCTGCTCAGACTCAGCTTTCCTCTTCCTCACATGCTCCAAATCGAGCTCCCTCTCCCGCGCCCTGGCAATCATGGACTCCAGGGTCGGGCAGGCAGAGTAGCTGACATGCTCCCGAATATCAGCCCTCAACATATCATGGTAGCGGGTCTTCCGCATCTCCTCATCCCCCGCATACTGGGGTACCAACACTGCTCTCTCCCGGAACTTGGCGGTGATCTCCGCCACAGTCTTTATAGTCTGCCTCATATCCAAAAACTCTCTGGCCAGCTGCTGAAGCTCTACAGCCGGCGCAAACTCAGCTCTGAATCTGGTCACGAAATCTGACCACGTCATAGCCTCGACGGCTGGGGCTCCCAATGAGTCACCAATCGACTCCCACCAGTCTCTAGCTCTATCCCTCAAACATCCCGTAGCAAAGCGGACCTTCGACCCTTCCGGGCAGAAGCTCGTCAACTGCACAGACTCAATGTCTGCGATCCATCTCCTGGCAGCGATGGGGTCTTTCACCCCGTGATAATCCGGCGCACCACTCCCACGGAAGTCCTTAAAGGACAGTGTGCGCGTACTCGTCTGACTAGACGCCATATCACTCCTGAATGCCCGGAGGCGATCCTCCATCAGCTCAACAATCCCTTCCTTGATCGACCCGAAAATGACCGGGGTCGACTCAAGAATGCCTCTCGTGATCTCAGACGCGATGAACTCGTGCAGCCCGTCATCCACCTGCTCGGATGCTGCACCCGAGCCTGATCCTGATCTTGATCCGGAACCTCCTGCTCCATGTCGCGTGGTCACCATGCTGAAAAATACACGCATAAATGTCAGGATCATACATACTCTCGAGAGGTCTAACACACTCCCCAAGTTTCCCGGTTTTGTCTCAACCTTCCTTGATTCGAGTACGGATCCTCTGCTTCCAGTAGTACGGGCCCATACTACCTTCAACATCTATCCGTACTTTCCTCAAGGACTGTCTCGACTTCACCAGGTCCCTTAACCAATATCCCTTTCCATCTAGTCTCATCCCAGGCTTTCCTGGGGCACTCTCTGACCTACTCTCCGCCATCAGCTGCACTAGGAGTCCCTACTTCCCTTACCTAACTAGCTTGCGAGTACTGTTAAATAACCGCTCACTAGTTAGTTAAAGTTAGCCAGGACCCCTTAAGCACAAAGCAAGCAGCATTCGTGCATCGAGTAACCGCATCAGGCATAACCTAATCAGGCTATCCTACTGCTGACTAAACAGTCCTAGCATACAGCTCGTACAACAGGCATACAAGGCATCCTCCTAGATCCTTAGCCCTAATCTAGCATGCATTTCTCAGAATCATATACATCAGGCATACAAGGCATCCTCCTAGATCCTTAGCCCTAATCTAGCATGCATTTCTCAGAATCATATATCATATAACATATTATAACAAGTATGGGTATCTTGGGGTAAACTTACTTGAGCTCGGCTGGTCGCACGCATCACACACCTTGTTCTTTCTCAAAACCCTTTGACTCAGATTTTAGAAAACCATTTTCTTTGTAAAAATCTTTTAAATCCCTCGGTTTGAGTCCAGACACTCCCGAGGGTGTGTCCGAATCCCTCAAACCAGGGCTCTGATACCAACTTGTAACATCCCAATTTTCAAGTCCAAAAATTTCTTTTTAATTAACTGTCTCATAAAACATTCATAAGAAAATACTGTGAAAACACATCATCTCATAAAACAATGTATCATGTCTGGAAACCCAAGTCATAAAATAATAACATATCAGAGTACAATCCCAGAAAAACTCCATGCGGAAATCATGTGTGTGTGTGATGCGCTACTACACTGCCGGCTCCTTCCCCTTAGACGAAGTGGTACCTGAAACCCAAAACTAAAACTGTAAGCACAAAGCTTAGTGAGTTCCCCCATCATACCACATACCATACAGACATATCGCATTCATACTGCCGGGCAATTCTGTGGTGCCCGACCTACCCAGTACGCCCATTCTGGGGTGCCGACCTACCCGTGTCAAGCCATTCTGGGGTGCTGACCTACCCATGTCAAGCCATTCTGGGGTGCTGACCTACCCTTCGGTCCTATCAACCGAACCTCGGGGACTATTCCACCCCCTACTGCTACTATCACATATATCATAACGTAAACATACTGTCAGACGTTTCTGGGGTGTCCGACTTACCCTTCGGTCCTAACAACCGAACTTGAGGACTATTCCCTCCCTACTACCACTATCACATATAACATATCATGCCATCATATAATCATATCATCACATACTGTCAGACATATCTGGGGTGTCTGACCTACCCTCCGGTCCTAACAATCGGACTCTACTACTGTCACATATACATATCGTGCTAGCATATAACATATCAGGTAGTAGCAAACCTAAATGAATATCACAAAGACAATCATCCAATCATACAACTCCTACTGGTGGGCCGGCATTGTGGCCGTAGACCCACCGCTACTGGAAGGTAACTCACCTCGAACGAGTAGCTGCTGATAATCTGTGCGAGAAATCTCTGTCTGCTACTACTCCGGAAATCCTCCGGCTATAATCCCCACAAAACACTTAATCAGAGTCTGATATCAATTCTTAAGGTAAAATGACCATTTTACCCCTGACCAAGTGCAAGTCAAAGTCAAAGTCAACTTCCAGTTTACCCGACTCGCCGAGTTAGGCCGCCAACTCGTCGAGTCCCTATCTCTTCAACTGTCCTCATCCACGACCCTACTCATCGAGTTTAGCGACGACTCGACGAGTTCCTCTTCGATATGAACATCGAATGAACCTTCATCCGACTCGCCGAGTTGTATGAACAACTTGTCGAGTTCACCTTCATCTGATGAACAAGTTCTGACCTTGACTCGCCGAGTTGTATGAACAACTCGTCGAGTTCATCTTCAACCATAAGAAGATTGCCTTGGACTCTCCGAGTCTGTTCTAGCACTCGTCGAGTCCCATGAACTCCAGGTCTAAGGCTAAGTCCAATACATTGGGTCACTCCTTCGGACCTTCTACAACCTTTTTAACACCCAACTGAGTTCTTTTGACCCTCAACAGACATGGGACTTTATGCCTTGGACTCGTCGAATCCCAAGAACGGACTCGCCGAGTCGATAATGTCCACACCCTAAATCCTCAATTTTTGATGTACAACCTTTGACCAAAAGATAGATCCAAGTCGCTAAGCTGGATCTAGCACGTAAAGTTTCAAAATTTACGTGCATGCATGGGACTTTTGAGCCTAAAAGGCTCTAAAATGGCTCTTATGTTGCATGGGGCCTTCCTTGAGTGCAAAAGCAACCCAAATCTGCCTTGTGACCCCTCCCAAGACTTAGATCCGAAGTCTTGACCCCCAACCATGTTTGCAATCATGGTTGGCTACCTCATATGGCTTAAAAGCCCTAAATCTTCCCCAAAAAGGGATCTAACAAACAAGCAAGCAAGGTACAGACTTTATACCTTTCAAAGACTGCAAATGATGAACCAAACTCGAATCCTTCAGTCTCCTCTTGATCCTTCTATGTTCTTCCTCCTTCCTTGAGGTCAAAACCCACAAAAATCACTCAAAAGCCTTAGATCTTGCACCAAAACACTTAGGGTTTGCTATGGAGGGTTTCTGGGAGCATAAAGGGGCGATGGAGGCTGTATAAGGTTGTTTAAATAGGGTGCAAACCCTCATATTAGGGTTTTGTCCAGTCAGAGCCTACTCGTCGAGTCCGGGACCCGACTCGACGAGTCCATCACTTAAATCCCGCGTCTCATCCCGCTTCTACTCGGCGAGTTGGGCCTTCAACTCGCCGAGTCCCAGGCCAAAAATGCAACATTACTTAAATAAAATACATACCAGGAACCAGGTGCTACAATATATATATATATATATATATATATATATATATATATATATATATATATATATATATATATATATATATATATATATATATATATAACTCCTACGGGAGATTTAAGCCAAATATTACTTTTATATCATCTTACTTTTAGTTCTTTCTATTATGACAATATACTTTCAATAATTATTTATGTATTATAACATCGTACTTTTATTCTTTGTGTTAACAATGTATCAATGTTTGACATCAGAACCCTCTATGGTCGTGATAAACATAACCTATATAAGTCCCTAGTGTGTGTGTGTCTCTTTCTCTCTCTCTCTCTCTCTATATATATATATATATATATATATATATATATATATATATATATATATATATATATATATATATATATATATAGAAAGAGAGAGAGAGAGAGAGAGAGAGAGAGGGCTAGGTTCAAATGTTTCTAGCAACTATTGTGATCCTAAATGCACCAATCAGAAATTAGCAATTAATTAAATAATTAATTTAATCAAAAAGGGTATTTCCGGTTTTTTGCACCTTGCAATTAATGTGATCATTTAATTAAATCCCTTCAATTAAGGAAACAAAATAAATAAGTTTTGTAAACCCTAAAACACGTCCAAAACTTCAATCCACCTACCTCTTTTCCGTCTTCAATTTCTTCACACGTCCCCAGATCGTGCAAAAGAACACAACCGATTATTCTTCTTGTTTGCTAGTGATTCTTCCTCTGAATGTTATTGATTTTCGATTCTGCCCCTGTTCATTGATTTTTGTATGATTAAATGGTCGTGCAACATCAACCAACATCTCATCGATCCTTCCCTACTTCATTATTCTATTTCTGGGCATTCGTAAACATCCTACATGTTCTTCTTTTTCATCTTTCTTTTATTCATTTAGGATATATTACGCTCCGCAGTACAAGCCTCAAAGGAGAAAGATCGATTTTTTGGGAACTTTTTCCTTTGAATCAAACATACCCATTGTTTCTTTTGTAACTAAATTAGTGGTTTTTTATATTTATGAGTTTTGGGAACAATGAGAGACGAAATCTTCAAGAAGAACAAGGTTTTTTTTTCTTTCTTCCTTTCAACATTGTATTTATGTCATTAAATGTTCTCAATTAGATGAATTTGACATTATATTCTTGATTTTGAAGGTTTCATGGCCTAAAACACTCAAGAAATGGTTCAATTTCAAAAACAAAGCTTAAGACTTTGATGCAGATGATTTCAATCATGGAGGTAGTTTTCTCATTTGCTACTTCCTTTAATTCTGCATCAAATCATTGTACGTTTTTCCTGTAAAAGTATCATTTGGGAATTGGAATCCCAAATGCTACTAATATTGAGTTATCGTTCCAGTTCCATCCGAATTCCCCTATTCATTTGTTCAGTTTGTGTAATTCTGTCTTTTTACTATCTCTTGTCTAGTAACATGCTTATTTAGACCATCTTATGTGTAGTTCTTAAATATCTTTCAATTATGTCTTCTAGCCCATCGCTTATTTGGAATTGAATTATGCAAAAACAGTGGAATTGATGAATCATATGAGAAAAATTAATTGATTTAATATTGTATCATGTTGCTTTTTCTTTCAACATATTTTTAAATTTGTATGAATTAGGATTTCTTTCTTTTAATATACAATCTTTTATTATGAATTTAGTCATCGTTATGTATTTCTATGTAAGCTTGTTTATTTTTGTATTTAACTTAAAGTTCTCAATTTTAATCGGTAAATTGTTTCATCTCGATTTTGTTTGGGTATATTACTGATTAGATTAGATACAAATTGGATTTGAATTTGGATGGTAATGATTCTAGCTTATTTCCCAGTTAACTTTGGTCTAATGGTCTACAGAGACAAAATTATCATTCTTATAGAATGTCTTTGTTATTACTTGTTCATTTTTGTCATTGATTACTTATTCATTCTTTAAATGTTAATTCTTTTATATTATACTGATTTAACATTCTTAAAGAATGTGTGTGTCATGATTATAATTTTAATGTGGGTAACTAATTAAACTATGTATTCTGTCAGAATTTATAGTTTCTACTACATTCTGTCAGAATTTATAGCTTTCTATTACATTCTGTCAGAATTTATAGTTTTTTTCTCTTAGAATACGATAAAAGTTTTAATATTTGAAAGTTGATTATGTTTTCTTTGTGAATTTAGGTTTTGGAAAGGTTGTCATTGATGTGGAAAATGAAGAAAACATAGAGAACGAAGTGTATTCTACTGGAATGTATTCTACCACAATGTATAAAGTGTTTCTTAACAATAATATTCTTTCAGAATGGATTAATGTTTTTGTTAGATTTTGATGTTTTTTTTAACCATTATTAGTTTTAATCTTTAAGAATAAATGTAATTCTTTATGAATTAATGTAAGTAGTGATTCTTAAAGAATAAAATTCGTATTCTTTAGAAAATGTTATTCTTGATAATATGCTGTACAATTCTTTAAGCATGTTAATTATAAAAAAAATATCTTGAATATAAATATATTCTGCAAGAATAAAATATATTTACTAGTTTATTGTTAACTTTGTCATTCTGACAGAATAAAATCGGTTATTATGAAAAACTATTAGAATTAAATTTTAATTAATTTAAAAAAATAAGATTTTTAAAAATAAGAGATCTAATTATCCCTTAAAATCCGAAATTTCCTTTTTTAATATAGGTAAATTGACCAAAATACCCTTATGCTGAAAATTGTGTGATTATATGGTGCATGTTACCCTATTGTAAATATTATAGACTCTCAGATCATGACCTTTGATTCTATTCCATCTGGTGGTCCAGATCTGTGCATTCTGGCACACAATAGTTAGTAAAAACAAAATAACCTAAGCCTATATATATATATATATATATATATATATATATATATATATATATATATGTTGAGTCTAGGAGTTGCGTCATTGGGCTTATTAGCTTAGTCCAGTATTATCACGGTTTGGGCCTGTCCAGCCGTGTTTTTGTCATTAGGTTTAGTATTTATGATGCATACATGCATCATCTTTGGTACACTTAACAATTATTTCCTTTCATCGTACTGTAACCCTAGCACACCTCTACAGTAGAAGTTCTTCGTCGAGCTCTTCTGAAGTGTTGCTGTTTTAATCATTCAGCACTTGTTTGATTCATTGGGTGTTCATGCTTTTATTCACTTTCTGATTTATTTGTTAAGAATCTAAACGATCTTAAAAGAGTTTTCAACTCATCAATTGGTATCAGAGCAGGAGGCTGTGTAAATCATACACATCTCTTCTGTTTGAAGAACATTCTTAGGGTTTCCGCTTTTATTGAATCTGTTGAGCTGTCGCTCATAGATCTCGATATTACCCTAATTCAATCTTTACAAGTCTGGTTCTTGACATATATTCAAAACAGGTCATCATGTCTCACGATGATTCACAAACAAACCCCATCAACATATCCAACAGCATCGGATCTAATACGAGAATCCCGATCTTATATACCCAATATTATGAAGTCTGGACGCATCACTTTGAATACTATGTTCTTGGTTCAGAGGATAATGGTTATCTAATCTGGGAAGCAATCACTGTGGGTCCTTTTTCTCATACTGGAACCGAAAGAATCATCAAGACTCAAAAGGAGTATAATCAGCTGATGATTAACGTGAAAGATGTTGCTAAAGACGAGAAGGACAAGCTGATTTGGAACATTAAAGCTATGAGGATGATCAAATTTGCCTTGCAATCGGATACGTTTCGTCTAGTTAGTTCATGCACAACGGAAAAACAAATTTGGGACAGGCTTAAGGAGCTATACTCCACAGATGAGGATCTGGAGCATTCAATTCAAACTCTTTTACTTTCGGAATTCGGTGACTTCAAGCAAAAGCAAGAAGAAAAACTCATTCAGGCATTCGATCGGTTCAATCATCTTCTCAGCAAAATGATCAAGCACGGAATCGGAAGAGAAGTGATCGAACAAAAGGTCACTTTTATGAATGGCCTAAGACCCGAATGGATGGCTGTGGTTTCGACTGTGAAAGCTCATGAACAGTTCAAAGCCTATTCATTGGCGAAGCTTGTGGGAATACTCAAGTCACATGAAAATGTAGTGACTAAGGAAACAAAAGTGGTACCAAGTATGGGATCTTTGGCCCTTCTCTCAAAGGGAAAGAACGTGGATGAAGAATAAGAAGAGTTGGATCTCTCTGAATGTGATCTAACAAATGATGAATATGCATTAATGGTCTCCAATCCCAAAACGTTTGCTCGCAAAAAGTTCCCTACCTCCAAGAACCGAAACTGGCAAGGGAGCTACAGTTCCGAAAAGGCGAAAGAGGAGGTTAAAAATGCTCCTCAGCATGAAGAAGCGAAGAAGGAGAACAAGCTTGTAGGTGACTCCGGATATGACTGCAACTTCTGCCACAACAAAAATCACTTCGCTAAAGATTGCATGTTGAGGAAGCTGGCTGAGAAGAAGGATGGAGAAGATGATGAAGCATACCATTCACGCAAGCTGGAGGAAATAAAGAAGAAGAAAATCTCTAACAATTATATGAATGCTTTGATTGTGCAGGAGAACCTTGTTGATGATGAGTTCGGAGGAGTTGAGTTCTGGTCGACCGAATCTGAAGATGAAGAAGTTCGCAAACCTACGCACGGTAGGGCTTTTGTAGCGAAGGAAGATAATGCTGAGTTTGCTGGAAGGTGCTTAATGGTGACTGCTGGAGTATCTCAAATGATAGGCTACACAACGGATGGAGGATCTGATGAGGCGAAGGAAAGAGAAAACAGATGCTTCGCTGCTAAACCGATGGGTGAACAGATCAATGAATGTGATAAGTTGATCAAGAACGTACAATCTATCCTTGAATCTCTGTAGAGGATGTGGTTGACTGTTTAGAATTTGTCAAAAGCGAATCTCCCAAAGGTCTTATATCTGAAAATTCAGTTGAGTTCGCTAGGATATCTCAAGACAAAGTCAAAATTCTGAAAGAGAAGGCTGTGGTATATCAAAAGGTAAAAACCGTACCAAATCAGGTATACACCACAACATGAGTTACTCAGAAACACACCGCCGAACTTACAACCATAGTTTACGAAGACAATGCAGGTGGCTGTGATGATTATTTTTGGTCTGCTCCAATTGACAATGCAGACGAAACTGTAGGTTTATTGGAAAGAACCTCATGGAGAGTCAAGCGCAGATATGTGGCAGAAACACTTAACAAGCCAACAAGCTTTGATGTACCAAGCACAAGTGGTACTAAAGATATTCAAAGAGAACCTATAAAGGCAGCAAGCAAAACCTCTTCATTGAAGAGCGAAACTCATGTAGAAAGACCGAAGCTGAAAGCAAACATTCACAAGTCTCAAAAATAGTTGGTTGAACAAAAACGACAGCGGAACAGAAGATATAAAAAGAATCTCAATGAGCAAAAGCAGTTTTGGCAGTCCCAAAACTCCAATTATGTTCGCATTGAAAAGATGTCTAATTCAAAAGTGAAAATAAGTTCACAGAAAAAATCAGGTCAATGCTCACACTGCAAATCTTATAGTCATACGAACCGAAGAAGCAGTTCCGGTCCCAAATCTAGCAATGACAAGAACCGAAAGAGGAGTTTCGGTCCTAAATCCCATCTTCCTCAACATCAACCGAAGCCGAATCCAGTCAAGGACGTTAAAGGGAAGGGAAAGTTAGTCTCAGACTCTGAAGAACAAGCAAAGAAGACGTCTGCTAACCCTAGGAAACACAAGAACAAGGTTTTTAAGAATCAAAATAAAACTCCACAGTCTGATTCAAACGAAACGAAAGCTAACAAAATTAAGGTTTTCACCATCAAAAGGAAATACGAAACCACTTTAATTAAACGAACATATATGTTTGATCTTTCTATTGCTATTCCCTGTTCTGTAAAAGGCTCACGTGGACCCAAGCAACTTTGGGTTCTTAAATCTGCTTGATTTTTGCAGTTTATTAGTGACGAGCAGTTCAACGACGAATGGTATATCGATAGTGGCTGCTCGCGTCACATGACAGGGAGACGGGAAGAGCTGAGGGAGTTTCGGGCTCTAAAAGATGGTGGATGTGTCAAGTATGGAAACAACTCATATGGCACAATAAAAGGCTATGGAATGATTACCAACGGAGATTTTTCCATTTGCAAGGTGGCCTATGTGGAAGGATTGCAACACAATCTCATAAGTGTCTCGCAATTGGTTGTAGGGACTGGCCTGAAGGTCTCATTTGATGATGAAGGATCCGAGATCATTGAAAAGAAAACTAAGACGGTTCTGTTGAAGTCTCAGCGCAAAGGCGAAATGTATCCTTTAAATCTAAACCCACTACGAGGGAAACCTGCTGTATGTCTTCTAACGAAAGCCCATTCCGATGAAAGCTGGCTGTGGCACCGAAGACTCTCACACCTTAATTTCAAAGATATCAACAATCTAGTTCTAGGTGATCATGTGAGAGGACTTCCACTTCTCAAGTTTGACAATGAACATTTGTGTGCTGCATGCGAAATGGGAAAGCAAAGCCGGAAGAGTCATCCCACACGTATTAACACAAAGATCATCGAACCTCTTGAGCTTCTACACATCGATCTATGCGGTCCATCGGCCATAGAAAGTATCGGTGGTAGTAAGTACATTCTTGTAATAGTTGATGATTTTTCACGTTTCACCTAGGTTTTCTTTCTTAAATAGAAATCATAGGCAACTCCTAAGCTCAAAACCTTTATAAAGCAAGTGGAGCTTCAACTGCGAAAGGTGGTTAGAAATGTCCGAAGTGACAACGGGTTGGAATTCAAAAACCAAGAGTTAGAAGAATTTCTTACTAAAAAGGGAGTGTCACACAACTTCTCTGCTCCCTATACTCCACAACAAAATGGTGTAGTTGAAAGACGAAACCATTCGTTGTGTGAAGCCGCCCGAACTATGCTCAACTTCGCTTCTCTTCCACTGTATTTCAGGGCTGATGCGATTTCTGCTGCCTGTTACACCCATAACTGAACATTCCTCAATAAGCGATTTTCTATCACACCGTATGAAATTCTAAATAATCGTAAGCCTAATGTTAAATTCTTCCATGTCTTCGGTTCCAAGTTCTTCATCTTTGACTCTAAAGAGAACCGAAGTAAGTTCGATGTAAAGGCAGACGAAGGGATTTTTCTTGGCTACTCTCTTACCTCCAAGGCATATAGGGTTCTGAATAAAAGATCAAAGAAGATAGAAGAAACCTATTATGTCACATTTGATGACGATTACGTGAAGAAACTTCAATCCAGCGAAAATCCAATGAAGGAGATCTTTCCACAAACAGGTCAAGTCATGGTTCCTATATCTAATCTGTTTGAAGAGTACATGTTGCTCTTTGATGAACCAGAGAATGTGATTCTCTCTAAAGCGAAAGCGGCTGATAACAAGGTTGACAACCTGACGAAGATAATCAATGAAGCTGCAAAAGCTATGGAAAGCGAACCTCAAGGTCCAAGCGAACCTCAAGTTCCAAGCGAACCTGCACAAGCACGCTCCAAATTCCAGGGGGAGAGTTCGTCTACATCAAAGCGACCTGATTTGCCTTTCCAGGGGGGGAGAACCCATCTCCAATAATGAACAGTGAAAGTCCACTCGAGGGGGAGAATTCTGAACCTGATGTTGAAATTGTTTCATCATTCGAGGGGGAGAATGGTAATACGAATGATGACGATATTCATTCAGAACTTGAAGAAGAAGTCAATTCCGAATTGGATCCTGCTTATTGTCACACCCCCAAACCAAGGATAGCGGAAACGTCCGGGGGTGGAGGACTTCATGTATAGTATCACAATAACGAGTATAATAGTGCTCAAAGTAAATACAACCATCATAAATATAATTGAAAAGGTTACACCATAGTATATGTTTACATGTTTCAAAATCAATTACATTATGATGACAAAATGAACTGTTTGACAATTTAACGTCCCATCCTCAAGATGTTGTTGATTTCCTGTTTCACTGGTTTCCTGAGAATACAAATAGTTTTGAAAAAGTGTCAACAATTAAGTTGGTGAGTTCATAAGAGTTTTATTTGAGAAAGAAGCTGTTTTCCTTGTAAAAGCGATAGAGTATGATTCCAGAAAATGCAATATTTTCTTTATTAAGTGAGAAATGAAAGCTCCTATGTTATGCAATAATGTACCCTAGAAATACCCGTGGATTCCTTCCATAATCACCCAATGTATATAAGTTATATAAAATTTACGTTATATAAACCGTCAAATATAATAGGTCTGCCCTAGGTCCACAACCAAACAAGGAACAGGAAATAAGGCGGGCCCACCAATTCTAAGTCGATTACAACTCAATTTTATATAACTCTAACATGTACACTTAGCAATTATAGCTGAAAACTAACAATTCTAAATTATATGTAGTTTTAATACCATAAAACCATTTTGTGTAAACCCGGTACTTTGTATTCGTACCCCGTTTATATGAAAACCCGGTACTTTGTAATGTACCCCTTTTTGTATAAACCCGGTACTTTGTATTCGTACCCCATTTATATGAAAACCCGGTACTTTGTAATGTACCCCTTTTTGTATAAACCCGATACTTTGTATTCGTACCCCATTTATATGAAAACCCGGTACTTTGTAATGTACCCCTTTTTGTATACACCCGGTACTTTGTATTCGTACCCCATTTATATGAAAACCCGGTACTGTGTAATGTACCCCTTTTTGTATAAACCCGGTACTTTGTATTTGTACCCCGTTTATATGAAAACCCGGTACTTTGTAATATACCCCTTTTTGTATAAACCCGGTACTTTGTATTCGTACCCCATTTATATGAAAACCCGGTACTTTGTAATGTACCCCTTTTTGTATAAACCCGATACTTTGTATTCGTACCCCATTTATATGAAAACCCGGTACTTTGTAATGTACCCCTTTTTGTATACACCCGGTACTTTGTATTCGTACCCCATTTATATGAAAACCCGGTACTGTGTAATGTACCCCTTTTTGTATAAACCCGGTACTTTGTATTTGTACCCCATTTATATGAAAACCCGGTACTTTGTAATATACCCTTTTTTGTATAAACCCGTTACTTTGTATTTGTACCCCAGTTGTATGAAAACCCGGTACTTTGTAATGTACCCCTTTTTGTAAAAACCCGGTACTTTGTATTCGTACCCCATTTATATGAAAACCCGGTACTTTGTAATGTACCCCATTCTTATGAAATGAAAACCTTTTGTAATGAGTTCGTAATGTAAATGAAACATAAACTATACCTATTATAGTTTATCATAATGTTTGTAATGTATATGCAACCTAACTATACCTATTATAGTTTAGCATATTTGTTTGTGGTGTATAATAGACTTAACTATACTTATTATAGTTTATTATAATTATTTGTAGTGGTAGTAACCCTTTGTATATGATTCATACCTTTAAAATAAGGTAAATAATATGTACTATCAACAACATGTATTCAAATAATACTACACACCTTGCTCAACAAGTTACAAGGTGTAAATACGATTGTTAACTATTTTATAGTTTTTAACTTTCCTGTTCCTGTTATTGGAAAATTTATATAAAAATCATCAGAGGTCGAAATTTAGATCCGTAAACTCTGAGGGTTTAGAAAATGTGTCTATTTTATTCATAAATTTTATCATGATTTTTAGTGACCTTTAACTTGTGCAAAAATGTCCAACTTCACAGACTGGTCCGAAGTGGTTTCTGAAATGATAGGCTGTTTTGCAAAAATCACCATAAATTGTAGAAAAATTGTATGGAGATTTGCAAGTAGTCATTTTAAAGGTAGAAATCTGAACTATTTGCACCTTGTACAGTTTTGAAAACTAAAAAGGTTAAAATGTTCAAAACAGTCCGTGAATGGAACTAAACTTTCTTGATGAAAGCTGGAGTTTGAGTTAATTTATATTATGATGTTTTAACTTGTATTGCCCCCTTAAAACTTAAGAAAAACATGAAAAGATAGGGGTATGAACTCACCTTGAGTTATTTCAGTAGATGGATGATGAAGAAAAGAAATGTTCAACTCAAGAACACTTAGGAGATGCTTGAAGATTCGAAGATCTAACAACAAATATGATGATATTTGTGTAAGGAACTCTTGATTTGAGTGAAGAAGTGTAAGATAATCAAGTGTAGGATGAAGTTACTTACCAAGATTGGAGGGAAAAAGCTCAAGAATAGCCTTCAAATTCGAGTTTTAGAGAGACGAAGTGAGAGAGAAATGGGTTTGATTCTTCTTGAGAAAGAGTGAATAATATGGGAAGTGAAGTGAAGATTTCCAGCCCTTTGATCTGATTATGAGCTGGTGAAATAGTGTGAAAGGACAACTAATTGACTAAGTATGGAGGAATAGTGACTGAGTATGGCCCTTGAGTGGGTGTGGTGGGTTGCTTGTGTCATAACTCAAAGGTAAAGTCAACACTCCACCTCAAAATCTCACCCACTAGATTTTATTCTTGAATAAATATTTCCCTAAAAATGTGTTTAAATTATGAATATATAGGGCCTTATATGTCAAAATATGAGTTTGGGTGAAAATCCCACGTTAAAATAATGAAAAACGGGCTTAAAACGGAGTCGTGGTCGAAAACCGGGTGAAAGGTGTATTTCAGCGAAGCTTCTCGGATTGGGGCCGAAGTTCGGTCCCCCAGCAGCAAGGACCGAAGGCGAAGGCAGGGTAGGAGCGAAGGCGAAGTTCGGTCCATCAGGGTTCGGGTCAGAAGCTTCGGGTTCGGTTCTTCATCAGTTTCGGTTCAGCAGAGTTCGGTCCTCCTAGTTCGGTTCTTAAGGCTGTTCGGTCCAGGAGGCTTCTTAGGGTTTCACTTCTTAGGGTTTCGCCTCTAAGAGGGTTCGGTCCTAAATGGCTGTTTTTCGCGTAAACTTCCGTTTTCGAGCGGTTTTCGACTAAATCAAGGGCCGGGATGCCTCGAGTGATTATAAAAAGTTGAGAGAGATTTTGAGAAAGATTTGGGAGAGATTTCACATACTTGGAGAGATTTCTCATACTTAGAGAGATTTGGGAGAGATTTCACATTCTTGGAGAGATTTCTCATACTTAGAGAGATTTGGGAGAGATTTCACATACTTGGAGAGATTTCTCATACTTAGAGAGATTTGGGAGAGATTTGAGATAGAGAGAGATAGAGTGAAAGAGATTGAGAGAGATTTCGTTTGCGACCTTTTTGAGTGTTTGGCTTCATAACGCAAGGTTCGTAAATCCCGTTAAGCCTCGTTATGAATGTTATACGCCCTCGAGGGGTATGGAATATTATTTTGTCGAGTAGTTTCATCACTTACCCTGATTAGGTTTTAGAATTTCCGAACACGTGAAAAATCTAAGTGATACTTTGTATTAAGATCGCGAGTTGTACAATAGGAAACATAACAGAAACCCTAATATACAAGGGTTAACGGAGTTGACCGGTTTGACTTGTTGACTTTATTTGACTTTGACTTGACCGGAAATTGACGGTTGTCACACTTATGATCCTAACTACCCTCCTCTCACTAAATGGACAAAAGATCATCCAAAAACTCAAGTTATTGGTGAATCGTCTGAGGGAGTTCTTACACGCTCTCAACTGAAAGGGAAGCAAACAACTCTATTCTCTCAAGTGGAATTCTGCATGTTTAATTCGTTTGTCTCCAAGATTGAGCCGAAAACAGTTAACACTGCACTTGATCACTCGGATTGGGTACAGGCTATGCAAGACGAACTCAATGAGTTTGAGCGAAACCGAGTTTGGAGACTGATTCCTACACCAAAGGATGCATCTGTGGTTGGATTAAAATGGGTATTCCGCAACAAGATGGACAAAGAAGGGAACGTGATACGCAACAAGGCAAAGCTGGTGGTTAAGGGATATTGTCAGGAAGAAGGTATAGATTATGAAGAAACCTTCGCTCCTGTAGCAAGGTTGGAATCAGTTCGGATCTTTCTGGCATACGCTGCTCACAAGAATTTTGAAGTTTTTCGAATGGACGTCAAGTGTGCATTCTTGAATGGAGAACTAGAAGAGACTGTATATGTGGAGCAACCACCGGGTTTTGTGAATGAGAAGTATCCAGATCATTGCTATATTTTGGACAAGGCGATTTACGGTCTGAAGCAAGCCCCGAGAGCCTGGTATGAAACACTAACTCGCTTTCTAAAAATGTCTAAATTCAAACAAGGTTCGGTTGACCCAACCTTCTTTCGCAAGAAAGAGGGTGAACACCTAATGATCGTCCAAATTTATGTCGATGACATCATCTTTGGTTCCACGAATCCTAGCTTAACGGCTGAATTCCGGAAGTTGATGGAGACTAAGTTTGAGATGAGCTCAGTGGGTCCGATTAACTTTTTTCTTGGACTGAACATAAGACAGGGAACCGAAGGCATATTCATTAATCAGGAGGCTTACACGAAGACTCTACTGGCGAAGTTCAGTATGAGGGGAGACTCTAAAGTAAAGGTTCCAATGGCATTCGGAATGAAGCTGACACCATCTCTGGAGAAACCGACTGCTTATATGACCCTCTATCGTCAAATGATAGGGTCTCTAATGTATCTAACAGCTAGTAGACCAAATATTATGTTTTTTGTCTGCTATTGTGCCAGGTTCCAAGCCAATCCATGAGAACCTCATATGGTTGCTGTGAAAAATATCTTCAGGTATTTGAAGCGAACCTTATCTCTCGGTCTATGGTAACCGGCGAAATCTGGCTTTTTTTTTCAAGCATTCTCTGATGCCGATCTTGGAGGATGTGGTCTAGACCGAAAAAGCACAACTGGCGGGTGTCAATTCCTTGATGGAATACTCA
The DNA here is from genome assembly GCF_052849685.1 of Lactuca virosa. Taxonomy (NCBI): domain Eukaryota; kingdom Viridiplantae; phylum Streptophyta; class Magnoliopsida; order Asterales; family Asteraceae; genus Lactuca; species Lactuca virosa. The sequence continues at coordinate 46,746,994 of NC_136434.1, forward strand.
TTAGCTGGCAATCCAAGAAGCAAACGTGCGTGTCTCTTTCTACGGCCGAAGCTGAATACATCGCAGCAGCATCTTGCACTTCACAGGTCATATGGATATAAAGTCAACTTAGAGACTATGTCCTAAACATGAAGAAAATACCCCTCTATTGTGACTCAGAAAGTGCTATTCAGATATGTCACAACCTAGTGCAACACTCCAAAACGAAACATATAGCACTGAGATACCACTTCATCAAGGATCATGTAGAAGATGGTAATGTGGAAATCCACTTTGTTCGATCCGCTGATCAATTAGCTGACATCTTCACAAAAGCCTTACCAGAAGCAAGTTTTAATAAAATACTCCAAGGCTTAGGAATGATGGAAGCTGAATCAGTACCGAAACCACTTTCGCCTCATTAAAATTGGACAAGCGAAATAGAGAGAACGCTCGGTCTATTTCGGTTCCAGATTTTTCGGGAACCGAAATGAACCGAACGCTCGGTCCATTTCGCTTCATTACTTCTAAGGTGAAATTTCGGTTGTGTACTTTGTACACTATGTATATATTTTCTCAATTCATTTTATGTTTTTCATTTATTTTCATAAAATCCAAAAATATTTTCTTTTCTGTGTTTATTTCCTTTCAGAAAAATCATAAAATCCAAAAATATTTTCTTTTCTGTTTTTAATTATTTTTCAGAAAAATCAAAATGATCAAAAATATTTTATTTTCTGTTCAGTTTTATTTTCTTTTCAAAATAAAATCAAAATACCAAAAATATCACACTGAAAGGTATCATGGATGACTTCCAATGATGGAGCTGGGACATGTATAAATCTCTTTATCTTTGTACTAGTTAAGTGTCCCTAGAAGCATGATGCTGCATGTTGTCCTAAGCCTCGACGACTCTAAGTGAAGCCTTACTGATTCAATATATACAAATTGGTTCTTCCCAATAAGGCTGCTAAAATCACTCAAGTCATGAGCTACCTTACTCTTCTCATATTGAGTTAAGAGTTTTCTGCTCGATTCTTACAATATAGCAGAGGTACTTTTGGTTCTTTAACCACCTTCACACTTTTCTCCATCACATTTCGGTTCATAAACGTAACCCTTGAGACTCTCAGAATTTACCAATGAGGTTTACGGTTACACAACATTTGTGTTCATGATCATAGTTTCGTTTCACCACGTACTATATGAAACCCAAAATCCAACACCTACAATGAATTGACGGTGAACAATCAAACATTCTAGTTTTCACCCAAGTATTTACGAAACCACTTTAGTGGGAGGTACCAAGAAATCACTTTTTATTTTTTGCGCGATCGTTATGAAATTGTCTAAAACCAAGGCTTTTCTACCCAAAAGATCCAGTTTATTTTTGTTTTTGAGATTTCTACAATATCACCAAGTCACTGAAAATTGATCAAACCTACTTGTTTTATAGACTACACCGGTCTCGCAAGTACTTCATCCAAATTTTGGTCTTATATCAATTTCGTAGTTTGATTGAAGCGAAAGCCACCCTAATAGCCTTATATTAAAAGGATGCCTTTCAATGCTTCTTAATAAGCATTTGATCGTATTTTGATGGGAAACCACACAGACACTTCTAAGTCTCTCTTGACTTTGAAGGAAGAGATTCGTGCCCGGGATCCACTGTTTCGTGTCTTAATTGACATCACTTACATCCCACAAATAATTTGCTTTATTTCTTTTCCTTTGGCACACTCTTGCACGAGGATCTTTATGATTTTCCACAAGTCTTGATCATGGTACTAATGGCTATTTCTCAGATATACAGTTCGGTTCAATATGCTGTGATGTTACACTATATTGGAACGAAGGCCATTTAATATGAAGCGAAAGGATGAGTCAACATTTCAACGGGAATTTAAACCGTTTCAAAATTAAAGAGAAGGTGAATGGATAAGATTTTAAAAGGCGCGTGAATTTGAACCGTTTCCTTTCTTACGCCGCCTGACACGATTGACACACTTTTCGGGGTAACAGTTGTCAAATCACGCTTTTTTAGGCGTCACTTTTAGAGGATCGTACAATCATCACTCCGACTTTTTCTCTCTCATGGTAATCGTATAAAGGGTTTTCTCACCTCACTTTTGTATCCTTACCACTTACGAAATCCTCTCGAGCATTAAACGGCGATTTCTCTCTACTGTTCATCTTCTTCACTTCAAGCTTCATCAATGGTCGACTCATCATCCGTTCATGAACAAAGTGCACAGTCCTCGGTTCTCACCATTAAGCCAAATCAAAACCTGATCATCAAACTCTCTCCTTTCCAGTATGACCCTTACATGCTTCAGGTGGTTGAATGCCTCAAATATTCACCACTTGTGGTTGCCCTCACCAAGGTGGAGTCGGTCCCGATATCTCTCCTTTCTCAAGTGTACCCATTGGCGTCATACGATAAATCCAAGGAAAGGATTTTCTTTGAGATTTTCAATCAGAAGACTTCGATTTCAAAGGGTAGGTTTTGCTTCTTGCTAAGGCTAATCCTCAACGATTCCATGATCAACCCAGACTCGATCAGCACGACCCAACTTTTCACCATGTTTTACGATATGGGGTACACTGTAGTTCTTACAACTGTGACGAAATTCAAGAAGTCATGCCTTCCTCCACAATGTAATGGTTTATTTACTCTTCTTTTCAAGGGCTTATTGGAGAGAGTTGCAGGGTCCGATGGGGGCAAGCAAGGCATTCATAACTCTCCTATACGGTCTTTACTATGGGATCAACATGGACTATGGGTCTATTCTCTGGACTCAACTGGTATAAAGCCTAAACTCAACTTCTCGTTATTCTGAAATCTCATGTGGCAGGTTTTGGACCCTCGTTACTCAATGGGCAATGGAGAAATTCCACATTCCAACCATGGCAGACTCTTTGATGTCATCAATCGCTACTTTTCACACGACAAAAATTATTGTCGCCGATCCAACCAAATTTCTGTTCATCGGCTCTGTTCCTGAATCTATGTAAAATTGTGTTTCTGGGGAAAGCAAGCTCATTAATGAATACAAGAAGCTTCCTCCTACGGGACCGAGGCAGCTCACCCCTGAAATGCAAAGCTCGCTGGATGCTGCTGATAAACCAGCAAAACGAGGGAAAAAGGTTGATCAACGAAAAAGTGAGAAGGAAGGACCCTCATCTAAAGTTGCTACGCCTGAAAAGCAAAAGTCAGAACAAGCAACTTCTTCTACTCCTAAGAAGCGAAAGATCAAGAAGAAGGCACATAAGCCAAAGGCTCCCTCTTCCAGTGATTCAGAGTATGTTCCCTCTGACCAACAACCCGAACAAGAGTCAAGCAATAGTGAAGCTTCTTAACACGAGAGTTCGCTCCGAGGTAAATCGCCTCCACCTTCTCCGGCTCATCAGGGTAACCAAAACTCACCTCCTCCCTCTCCTACTCACTCTGTTCCTGTCACCATTGCTCCATGCCCTCATCACATCTCTTCTTCAACTGCAACTTCTATACCAATACCAACCCCCTTATTCACCGAAGTTACCACTACCACCACTCCTACAACCGAACCTCAAGTTCGTGTCAACGTATCTGATACAGGGGCATCTACTTCAGGCACCGAAACCCCAATTACCTCTAAACCTCTATCTCCACCCCATTCACACGAATCTGACACCGTTCTCGGCGCAGCGGACATGAAGTTTGATTCCTTCTATTTTAGCCCCTACAGAGTTCAGAGCGATGATGATGATGATGCTCTTATAACGAAACGACATTTAAGGGATCTTAATGAAAAGCTTGACAAGTTGCTTTCTTCTTCCTCTTCTACTCCAAGCAAGACTTACTCAGAGGCTGCTATCAAGGCTATGTTGGCAACTTTTGTCAACGAGCATGACTCCTCTATCTCCAACGCTGCCAATGCCATTGAAGCTTCCACCTCCTCTTGCCAGAAAGCGACCATCGTTGTTGAAGAATCCACAAACGCATGCAAGAAGGCGACCGAAAACGTCGAAAACTAATTTCTGATGCTAATCTTTTTCTCGATTCTCTTCAGGCGGCTGCTCAAAAGAACGCTGAAACTGTTAATGCCACTGTTGAAAATCTCAACAAAACGCTTCAAGCTGAGAAGAAGCACTTTGAAGAAGCACGCCAAAGCCTCAAGTCTGGTAACATCGAGCTTCAAACATCAATCCATGCCCGTCTTGATAAACTCCAGGCTGATCTTGCTTTGGAAAACAAAGTCATGGATGAACTCTCCCTCAAAACCACGAAGGTTAAGAATCAGGCCTTAAAGCTCACTCTGGCGACCAAAGAAATTGATGATCTCAAGTCTGAGCGAGCTGTTATCAAAAGTTGTGTTGGTGATGTGCACTCTCCTCTCTCAAATCTCCTGGAAGCACATGATTCGATCCTCACTCTCATCGGTCGAAGGCATTTGGCTGAGAAGCTACGACCAGCTCTCGACATGCTGAGCAGTATTGAAGGTGTTCCGGAGACTGTTGTCCCTCCGAAACAAGGGGGAGAAGCAGGTCAGGGTCAACCACAACAACCTCCAACAAGCAATCCTTATTCACAACCGAAAGTCACCACTGAACCGAAGGTTAATGAAGCTTCGGGTTCTAGTGTGAAGGACAAAGGCACAAAGATTATCGGTGATAGTGATGAAGAAGAAACCGAAGAAGATGCTCTTAAACGAAAGCAACATGACCGAGACCGTGATGAAAAGCTTCGCATCGCACAAGAAGACGAAGAGAGGGAAAGAAAACGAAAAGAGGCTCACGACGCATTGGAAAGAAGAAAAACTCTTTTTCCTTTGTGGTCGTTGGAGAAACTTTTAAAAGAAGCAATCGAGTCTCCTAGCACTCATTGGCTCGAACCGGTCATCTTGTTTGATCGTGAAAATTCCAAAGACTCTTAGTTCGACATGCCGATCACCCGAAAGGCGTTCGCATTTCATTGCTTTGAGCCAACAGTTGCTATCCCCTCTCCTGACCCGAAGGTTGATCGAGAATTAATTGAATACTATCTCGCGTTCTCTCAACCACAATACTTGACGTGGAGCGCACAAAAGATCACAACAGTCAAGGTATTGAAACCAACTTCAGCGGGGAATTTTATTAATATGAAATTCAAGGTGACCCGAGGCTCTGACAACTCGGTTCATATGATCTCTCTTGCTGATCTGCCGAACTTAAACCCACATGACTGGATCCTTCTGAACAGCATTTTGCTAACTGATCCACTTCAGTACGAGCCTATCATTGATCACATCAAACGAATGTTGGTGTGCTACATTCTTGAATTTGCCAAGATGGATCAAGAGATCGCCTCTGCCTTAAGGAAGAAGCGTACAATCAAACCAATTGGGAAGGCAAGCGACGTGAACAAGATGCATATGGGACGGATTGACCCGATGTATCACACAGTCATGTTCACTAGAGCCGAAGGCCAAAAGTGCATGTTCGCTCTTGATGATAAACACATGTTCTCCACTTCTTGTCTGGAGCACATTCTTGACATTATTCACAGGTGTAAACAAAACAGTGAAGCTGATAAGAAGATTTTTTCGGATATGCTTCGGTGGTATGTTGACTTTCGTCAAACTCTTCTCGCCATCATACCGAAGCTATTCAAGACTGTGAAGAAATCCAACCTTACTCAACCGAAATGATCTCTCTCCTCAATTGACGCAAAGGGGGAGATTTTTGAGTCTAGGAGTTGCGTCATTGGGCTTATCAGCTTAGTCCAGTATTATCACGGTTTGGGCCTGTCCAGCTGTAACGCCCGCAGATTCGGGCTAGTCAATTTAGAGACAATGAGCATCAAAAATGAGTTTTTGATGGAAGATTATTTAGAATAATTAATATTAACCAAGTTATAGTATATGTCACAAGGGTTCCGTACATATAAAGAACGCTGAAATCCGAGTTATAACGAAGAAGTTATGGCCCGTCGAAGTTTTACGGCGAAACCGGCACGATACCGCGTAACGTAAAAAGTGAATTTTTGATAAAATAAATTTTAGCCTTAGATATCTAAATTAAAGTCCTAATATACTTTAAACGAAGAGTGTGCATAAAAAGAACGTCAAAATCTGACTTCGTATGAGGAAGTTATGATTTTTCTAAGATTTGGCATAGCAGTGCACAACCCGAAATTCGAATTTTAAATCGGTCGATTTTTGGCCAACACAACCTAAACGAGAATCGAAGATCTCGTTAATAGTAGCGCAACGGTAAAAAGACAGATGAAAACGGACGTCGGATGAAGAAGTTATGAATTTTTAACGGACTTTTCCTGTCCCGGCCTGTTAAAAATATAACTTTAAAATAAAGTCAAAATTAGCCAACGGAGTCTAAACGAAAGTTGTAGGGTATGGTCCCGCCTACGTGTGGATATAAAGAACGTCAAAAACGGAGTTCGTATGAATGAGTTATAAATTATAATAGCATATTTACGTATTAAAATAAAGTATAAATCATATATACGTATACATATATATATACAAATGTATATATCACTAGAAAGGTATCGACGATGCGGTCATTATAAGACTAGTGTTGAGTACTTTCGATATTAGTTTAGTACACATATCGTTAAATCTATTTAAACTAGTATTATGAATGGGTGTTTAGTCGTTTATATAACTATAAGGTCATTAAGTAATTATGGATGGTAGTTTTTGTAAATTCAATTACTATAAATAAGAGCCTTGGACTCTCATATTTCTTGCACCATTCTATTGATTCAAGAGTCTTTCTCTTCTTATCCCTCGAGAATTTCGGTCCCTCGTGATTCAACTTCTCTTTCTGTAGTTTTAGTATAGTAAGGTGAGCGCTGAAGCGACGAAGTTCTTAGAAAGATTTAACGACGAAGTTCTGCCCCTGCAGAGTCCCACTCCTAGCTAAAACCCCCTTGTAAGTAAGTTATGCTTACCCTATTTTAATATAGCTTATATATAAAATTAGTATTGTTATTATGAACTTATAATAAATATTTGGGCTATTATTATGACTTATATAAGTGTCGTTATAATATCTTTTTAACTACTCGCGGTACGGAGAATCTGGTTTAAAGGGCCGCATAGGGTTGTTGGATTTCAGAAGTGCTATATGCCAAAATGGTCCTGCCTTCCGGTGTTTTATGTCTGGCCCCTGTCTGTACATAGTGGTTGGAAAATATTGTTTAAACGCTTATATAATAATAATAATAATAATAATAATAATAATAATAATAATAATAATAATAATAAGACTAATAATTAGTCACGGTAAATATTAGACTAAAATCTAGTGGTAATAATACTAGGTTTCGTCGAAGGAAATTATTTTTAAGAAGCGAAGCGCTGTCTGAGTTCGGAATCACCACCTTAACAAGTGAGTGCATAGTTACTTTCATCTTAAACATAGATATGAAGTATTTTATATAAATTACGTGCTATGTGTGCATACTATCTGAATACTTGCTGTCTATGCTGGATGAATGATTTTATACATGTTTTAAAATGATTTAAACTGTATACGTATTTTATATCTACAAATATGTTGGGTATGACATGGGTAGATGAAATAGTTGGTGTGTAATGAAATAAAATGATGAGAGATAGGTGATGATAGGAAGGTGATGATAATTAGGTGAGGATAGATAGGTGATGATGAATTGGGGATGTAGGATGAAAGATACCATAACCTTGTCCGGCAATGTGGAGATGTAGTCATCTACCAGAGTATAGATGGTGACCACAGACTATTTTAGACAACCCCGTGGAAACACCAGCAGGCTCATAACCTGTAGGTGATGAATTACGAGTTCAGGCGATGTTGTAACTACGTATTCATGTGATGATACTCTGACCCTTACTATGAATTACGAGTTCAGGCGATGTTGTAACTACGTATTCATGCGATGATACTCCAACCCTTACTAGGAGCGTATTGAGGGGGCAATCCCCGAATCATTACTGATTATGTGATGTAGGCAATGATCCTCAGGAAAAGTCCTTAGGAACGAACATATAAGGAAATGTGATGTAAAGAGATGAGAGGTAAATACGATATAGGAGATGACCCTTAAGATAATTCTTTAGGGAATATTAAATGAAGAAAATGGGGATGGGCAATCGGGTTAATTGTTTGATATGTATTATGTGAAAAAAAAATTAACTATATTATTGTGGGTTGAAAACCCTATGTACTCACCAGGTTTCCCAACCTGACCCACTCAAGCTTATTTGTATCACAGATGTCGATATGAAGCTACTTTACACTGAGAGATTAAAGGGATGTAGATCACTAGTGTAAATAAATGTAAGTTCTGTTTATGCTTATGTTTCTGTATTGACGATGACATCCCAAATGTTTTAAAATGAATAAAATACATTTCTTAGGAAATGCTTTGATAACGTATTTATCATGTTTTTCTGGGAACAAATTCCGCAACATTTTTATTCAAAGAAGTACTCTGATTTCTATAAAGCATAAACAAAATCGGTCTTTTCTGGCCGTGAAAATGGGGATGTCACAGTTGGTATCAGAGCATTAGTTTAAGCGAACTAGGAATATGGATTTATTTCTAGACTTAAACTTAGAATGCTAAGTGATGATCGTGAGGAGTGTGTCTAATAAATTTAGGTAATACACCTGAATAGACACAAGCACTAGGTTATTTAGGAAAATGCCTAACATGGTTTTATGTGCTAAATGATTTATGATATGCATTATATGATCGGATCTATGGTCTGTTGCCGACCGGATGTGGAAATTTTATGTGTTCAGATTTCTAAACGTTTAATTACGATATTAGAAGTGGCATGTAAATTTTTGGAGTAATTAGGAGGATTACACGTCTAAAACTTCTCTATCTATATTCTCGTCTCGATATGCTGAACGCATGCTTCCGTGAACATAACAGTGTGGTGAAGACTCGTAGCGAATGGAGTATGCAGAGGAAACGAGGAGACTTACGATAGCGAATGACACTTATCGGAAGATATCGTAAGAAAGGTATCTTGCCTTTAGAATGTGTCTAATAAATAATATGTCTTGTACGGGAGAAATACACTTTCGATTAGCATAAGGAAAGAACTTTTGGTATAATCCATGAAGTTATCCCATCATCTGGCATTTCCACCGCCAAACGAGTTGAAGCAGAGCTGATGATTGAAGATACGCATGAAAGAAGTCCTAGTAAAGTCTAGGAAAATTTTATGATTATTTGGACACATTCGTATGTGTTAAATCGTTTTGTGGTTTTAGTAAACAAGAACTTGGGGATTGCGAGACAATACTTGGGACAAGTATGAGTAGGTGTGAAAGGTAGTAGAGGCCTATACTACCGGAAGCACAGGACTCACACTTGGATCAGGGAAAGTCACAAGGTTACCAAGGCGCTAGTAATTGATTCCGTTTTGTTCATGTATGTCGTTACCATCGTTTCGGTAATGACTAAGAAGATGATTATTATTCTGACCCTAGTGGTCATATCATGCCGTGTCCGACTAAGATGAGTATGTTACATGGTTCAGAGAACCAAGATCAATGTAGCATTTGACTTAAGGCAGAAGACTGGAATGAAAGATAATCAAAGCGATCAGTAGAAGTATCGTGATCGTTGTTAAAGCAAGAAACTTGTAGCTAGAAGTGCTACATACTAAAAGGTGATTATATCACATTAGGACATGAAGGAAGGTATATTCCGTCTTGGAATTTGACTCTAAGAGACATGAGTCTAAGCGTTGCAACATACGATGAGAGGTAATTAGAATATGACACATCGATCCATTGTAGTAATAAAAGAACTTATCTTAAGTTTGTTAAGAAGAAGAAGGAGTCTCCATTAAGGATCGAGATTGTGACTTGAAGGTCATAATTTGGAGTCTAACGGAGCAGGTGTAAGATCGAGCACCGCCTGCAGTCAAGGAGTCCAAGAGTTAGATACTCGTTCGAAGCAACATAGAAGTTACGGTTATTACCTAGGATGAAGAAATAAAATATGGAATCATTATACAAGCCCTGTTTCGTTGATGATTCTGGGACGTAATCATCCTAAGGGGGAGATAATTGTAACGCCCGCAGATTCGGGCTAGTCAATTTAGAGACAATGAGCGTCAAAAATGAGTTTTTGATGGAAGATTATTTAGAATGATTAATATTAACCAAGTTATAGTATATGTCACAAGGGTTCCGTACATATAAAGAACGCTGAAATCCGAGTTATAACGAAGAAGTTATGGCCCGTCGAAGTTTTACGGCGAAACCGGCACGACACCACGTAACGTAAAAAGTGAATTTTTGATAAACTAATTTTTAGCCTTACATATCTAAATGAAAGTTGTAATATACTTTAAACCAAGAGTGTGCATAAAAAGAACGTCAAAATCTGACTTCGTATGAGGAAGTTATGATTTTTCTAAGATTTGGCATAGCAGTGCACAGCCCGGAATTCGAATTTTAAATCGGTCGATTTTTGGCCAACACAACCTAAACGAGAGTCGAATATCTCGTTAATAGTAGCGCAACGGTAAAAACACAGACGAAAACGGACGTCGGATGAAGAAGTTATGAATTTTTAACGGACTTTTCCTGTCCCGGCCTGTTAAAAATATAACTTTATAAATAAAGTCAAAATTAGCCGACGGAGTCTAAACGAAAGTTGTAGGGTATAGTCCCGCCTACGTGTGGATATAAAGAACGTCAAAAACGGAGTTCGTATGAATGAGTTATAAATTATAATAGCATATTTACATATTAAAATAAAATATAAATCATATACACGTATACATATATATACAAATGTATATATCATTAGAAAGGTATCGAAGATGCGGTCATTATAAGACTAGTGTTGAGTACTTTCGACATTAGTTTAGTACACATATCGTTAAATCTATTTAAAATAGTATTATGAAGGGGTGTTTAGTCGTTTATATAACTATAAGGTCATTAAGTAATTATGGAGGGTAGTTTTTGTAAATTCAATTACTATAAATAAGAGCCTTGGGCTCTCATATTTTTTGCACCATTCTCTTGATTCAAGAGTCTTTCTCTTCTTATCCGCCGAGAATTTCGGTCCCTCGTGATTCGACTTCTCTTTCTGTAGTTTTAGTATAGTAAGGTGAGCGCTGAAGCGCTGCACGAATCTTTCTTAGAAAGATTCAGCGACGAAGTTCTGCCCCTGCAGAGTCCGACTCCTAGCTAAAACCCTCTTGTAAGTAAGTTATGTTTACCCTATGTTAATATAGCTTATATTTAAAATTAGTATTGTTATTATGAACTTATAATAAATATTTGGGCTATTATTATGACTTATATAGGTATCGTTATAACATCTTTTTAACTACTCGCGGTATGGGGAATCTGGTTTAAAGGGCCGCATAGGGTTGTTGGATTTCAGAAGTGCTATATGCCAAAATGGTCCTGCCTTCCGGTGTTTTATGTCTGGCCCCTGTCTGTACATAGTGGTTGAAAAATATTGTTTAAACGCTTATATAATAATAATAATAATAATAATAATAATAATAATAATAATAATAATAATAAGACTAATAATTAGTCACGGTAAATATTAGACAAAAATCTAGTGGTAACAATACTAGGTTTCGTCGAAGGAAATTATTTTTAAGAAGCGAAGCGCTGTTTGAGTTCGGAATCACTACCTTAACAAGTGAGTGCATAGCTACTTTCATCTTACACATAGATATGAAGTATTTTATATAAATTACGTGCTATGTGTGCATACTATCTGAATACTTGCTGTCTATGATGGATGAATGATTTTATACATGTTTTAAAATGATTTAAACTGTATATGTATTTTATATCTACAAATATGTTGGGTATGAATTACGAGTTCAGGCGATGTTGTAACTACGTATTCAGGCGATGATACTCTAACCCTTACTATGAATTACGAGTTTAGGCGGTGTTGTAACTACGTATTCATGCGATGATACTCCAACCCTTACTAGGCGCGTATTGAGGGGGCAATCTCCGAATCATTACTGATTATGTGATGTAGGCAGTGATCCTCAGGAAAAGTCCTTAGGAACGAACATATAAGGAAATGTGATGTAAAGAGATGAGAGGTAAATACGATATAGGAGATGACCCTTAAGATAATTCTTTAGGGAATATTAAATGAAGAAAATGGGGATGGGCAATCGGGTTAATTGTTTGACATGTATTATGTGAAGAAACAAATTAACTATATTATTGTGGGTTAAAAACCCTATGTACTCACCAGGTTTCCCAACTTGACCCACTCAAGCTTATTTGTATCACAGATGTCGATATGAAGCTACTTTACACTGAGAGATTAAAGGGATGTAGATCACTAGTGTAAATAAATGTAAGTTTTGTTTATGCTTATGTTTCTGTATTGACGATGACATCCCAAATGTTTTAAAATGAATAAAATACATTTCTTAGGAAATGCTTTGATAACGTATTTATCATGTTTTTCTGGGAACAAATTCCGCAACATTTTTATTAAAATAAGTACTCTGATTTCTATAAAGCATAAACAAAATCGGTCTTTTCTGGCCGTGAAAATGGGGATGTCACACTAGCCGTGTGTTTGTCATTAGGTTTTAGTATTTATGATGCATGCATGCATCGTCTTTGGTACACTTGACAATTATTTCCTTTCGTCGTATTGTAACCCTAGCACACCTCTACAGTAGAAGTTCTTCATCGAGCTCTTCTCAGGTGTTGTTGTTTTAATCATTTTAGCACTTGTTTGATTCATTGTGTGTTCATGCTTTTATTCACTTTATGATTTATTTGTTAAGAATCTAAACGATCTTAAAAGAGTTTTCAACTCATCAATATATATATATATATATATATATATATATATATATATATATATATATATATATATATATATATATATATATAGTGGCCGAGCCAAAAAAAATTATATGGGGATACAAACATTATCAAGAAATATTCTATCATATCCGGGGCATTAAAAAACATGATATTATCTCTTTAGCTACAGGTACAATAACATAGAGCAAGTTTACAAATAATTTTTTTATATACATAAAATAATTTTTTGGGGATGTTGTAGTACCTCCAACGCCCCATGTAGCCCCGCCATTGTGTATATCTATATAGGGGACGGTTCATTTGAGATTAAAAAAAAGTAGAGATCTTGAGATTCAACCTCAGCCACATATTTCTCATTTGCCGCTCTAATGCTCCAACGTACCGGCAACAACGACGTATATCTAATCATAGATGATTATATGGCAGAGAGGTATAATCATATAAGATTATACATGTTTATACATATATGCCTAATCATAAATGATTATACATATATGTCTATTCACAGATTGAGTAATCATAAATGATTATGACAGTTAGTGGCAGAAGAGGTGATGGTGACAGAGTTGGTGGTGATATAAGTAACGGAGCTAACAGTAGTGGGGTCGGTTGGTGTCAGAGGTGGTGTTATTGATGGTGGCGGTGGCGGTTATGGTGGTGGGGATGGTGGCGGAGGAGAAAGGAACGGGCGGCGTTTATGAATATACCAGGTCTGCCGCGCTGCTACGCCGGAGGGTTATAGCGGCAGATGTGAAATATGTGGCTGAGGTTGAATCTCAAGATATCTATTTTATTTTTAATCTCGACGGAGCCTACCTCTCTCTCTCTCTCTCTCTCTCTCTCTCTCTCTCTATATATATATATATATATATATATATATATATATAGACTTAGGTTATTTTGTTTTTACTAACTATTTTGTGCCAGAATGCACAGATCTGGACCGTCGGATGGAATAGAATCAAATGTCATGATCTGAGGGTCTATGATATTAGAATAGGATAACATGTACCATATAATCACACAAATTTCAGCATAAGGGCATTTTAGTCAATTAACCTATATTAAAAAAGGAAATTTTTTGATTTTTAGGGATAATTAATTCCTTTATTTTTAAAAATCTGAATATTTTTAATTAATTCAAATTTAAAAATCCAATTTTATTCTGTCAGAATGTTAGAACAAAGTTAAACTTATAGAACCATAAAAGCACATGTATAACCCTAGGATAATTATGTCAATGAATTAGATTGAAATGATGGATGATAACATTATACATTCTACTACATAATAGAATCACATTTATACTAGGGCATTTTTAACATAAGATAATTCTTATCCTAAAAATTAGTTTTTTAATATTAAATGAATATCTATCTCCTCTATTTTCTAATTTACATCTTCTCCTTTCCGCCAAACCGTAAAGCAGCCGCTATCAGCATCAGAAAATTACTGCCTTGTTTCCTATTCGGCCACCACTTCTAACGTCCCAAAAATAAGACCCAAAAATTTCATTTTTAAATTAATAAAACCAGTATTCCAAAAACATCATCACACAAATCCAGATAAACAAGTGTATCAATCTTCATATCACATTAGAGTAAATCAAGAAAATGCGGAACGAGGTGGTGTGTGCTCTACAATCATCCCGAGCTCTTCCCTTTGGAACTGGAAGTACCTAAAACATAAATTGAAAACCGTAAGCACAAAGCTTAGTGAATTCCCCAAGATACCACATACCATACAAAATAAACATATAATGGGCCCCACCCGCCATTGGGCACCGCTTGGTATACAGTTTGGGCCCCGCCCGTCATACATATAAACATATAACATATAAACACATGTGCATACAATAATCACAAAGATACATAGCATACAAAATGGTCTTCGGGCCCCGCCCGGTAAACATAAGAGTACATAACACATGAAGAACCACGCAGACATCTAGCATCCTAACATAACAAGTTATGGCCCGACATTGGTGCCTTCGACCCGCTAAACACGGTGAGAAAACTCACCTCGAGCTGCTAAATCACATGGATAAATCTCTGGCTGCTGGTCCGACAAATCCCCGAGCTATTAATACCGAAACCATCCAATTAATAATTGGATTCCAATCCATAACAATCAGTCCAAAATTAGGGTAAAAAGACCATTTTGCCCTTTACCTAGTTGGTCTAAGACTAAGGCCTAAACCTACCAAAATAATCATCCAAGGCCCAATCATGGCCCAAATTTCCAAATTGGGCCCAATTCCCTTTCATGGGACTTTTCCAAGAGAACCCAAAACAAGCAACAACCCAAAACTTGATGGCCCAACAAGGCCCTAAGCATCTAAGTCCTATATGGCCCAAACCAAAGCCCAAAACGTCCGAAGCCCAACTGGATGAGTATGCGGGGCGTACTCAGCTCGTACGCACAGCTTACTCGCCTTAGGGCTTGTATGCTAAGCGTACATGCTTGTACACCCAACATACTCCCTCATTCAGCCAACTTCCAATTTTAGCCCTTAATCTATTAAGACTTTTACTCCACAACTTAGATCTGACTTCCTTGAGATGGTTTATCACGTAAAGTTGCTAACTTTACGTGTATGCATGGCCTAATGAAGCTCTTAAGGCTCAAAAGGACTTGATAGATGACTTAATGCATGCATGAGACCATAAACCCCATAAAGTTTGCACCTTTCAGCATTATGAACCCTCCAAACATCCAGATGTACAAGATTAAGCTTCTAAAACGACCTTAACACATCAAGACCAAACATAAGGGGACAAAGAAGCATAAAACCATAACATGAAGAGATCTAAGCAAGGAGAAGACAAGGTATGAACTTGATGACTCAACAGACTTGCAAAATGAGTGATGATTCTGGATCTCTAAGCTTCACACTAAGCAATGCACATTCAATCTTCTTCAGTCCCTTCAAAATGAGCAAAATAAGCACCAACTTTTTCTCAAGAGCTCAAAGACACAACAATGGAGGCTAAGGGTCGAAATTTAGGGTTTAGTAGGTATAGAGTCTGGTAAAGAGGCCAACCCAAGGGATTTAAGTAGTTTATATAGGGTGCAACACCCTAATATTATAGTTTCATTATCCCTTGTACGCCCAACATAATCCTCGTACGCCCAGCGTACGAGGCCTCAATCATGCGATCAAGCCCACTTAGTATGCTAAGTGTACCATGTGGTACGCCCCGTGTACTAGCTTCTCAGCTAGTATGCTAATCGTACTCAATGGTTCACCTCGTGTACTAACTCCAAGGACCAAAATGCAAATAATTAATTACAAAGGGGCTGAAAAGAAACATACCCAAATCCAAGTGTTACAATTCTCCCCTACTTGAATCAAACTTCGTCATCAAAGTCCGTTGCTCCGAATAACTTCGGATAGTTCTCCCTCATCTCATCTTCCGGCTCCCAAGTCCACTCTGAACCCTTCCGGTGCTGCCATTGCACCTTCACCAACTTTACAACCTTGTTCCTCAAGGTTTTCGTCTTCCGATCCAGAATCGCCACCGGTCTCTGAATATAATTCAGACCGTCATCCACCTGAATATCCTCCAATGGTACCACTGTGGAATCATATACTAAGCACTTCTGCAGCTGAGAAACATGGAATGTGCTATGAATATGAGTAAGCTTATCTGGAAGATCCAAGCGATAAGCAACCTGGCCCACCCGAGCCAAAACCCTAAAAGGACCAATATACCTGGGGCCCAGCTTGCCTCGCTTCCTAAACCGGATGACACCTTTCCAAGGTGACACCTTCAGGAGAACCATATCTCTCACTTGGAACTCTAAATCTGACCGGCGCCTGTCAGCATAACTCTTCTGCCAACTCTGAGCTGTCTGGAGCCTGCTCCGAACATGCTAAATCAGCTCAATGGTATTGAGTACCACCTCGGTACTCCCCATAACCCGCTTACCAACCTCGTCGCAACAAATCAGGGTCCTACACTTCCTCCCGTAGAGCATCTCAAAAGGAGGTCGATCAATGCTGGCATGATAACTGTTGTTATACGAAAATTCCACTAATGAAAGATACGTATCCCAACTCCCACTGAAATCCAGAACGCACGCCCACATCATATCATCTAGGGTCTGAATAGTCCGCTCACTCTGGCCATCGGTCTGTGGATGGAATGCAGTGTTGAAATGGAGACGAGTGCCCAACTCGTCATGGAACCTCTTTTGAAACCTGGAAGTAAACCGGACATCTATGTTCGAAACCACCGATACTGGCACCCCATGACGTGCCACAACCTCCCTGATATAAATCTCAACTAACTTCTCTGTAGAAATACTCTCCTAAATTGGGATGAAAGGCGCGCTCTTGGTCAAATGATCCACGATGACCCAAATTGAATCCACTCCGCGCGCAGTCCGGGGTAGCTTCGTGATAAAATCCATGGTAATATCTTCCTATTTTCTTACGGGAATCTCCAACAGCTGCATCTTTCCTTGAGGTCGCGGATGCTCAGCCTTGACTTTCCTGCAAGTCAATCACCGCTCGACATACCAGGTCACATCCCTTTTCATGCAAGGCCACCAATAATCATGACGAAGATCCCTAAACATCTTCGTCGACCTGTGATGAATGGAGAACCTAGACTTGTGTGCCTTCTCCATCAGAACCTGATGCACATCGCCCCAATACGGGACCCAAACCCGCCGATGCAGAGTCAACAATCCACGACTATCATAATTGAAGGAAGCCACCTGACCCACTATGCGATCACTCTTTTGGTGCTCTTTTTTCATAGCCTAAACCTGAGCCTCACGAATCCGCTCCAACAATAGAGTAATCACGGTCATCCTCAAACATATGTCTCTGATCGGAGCCGCGACCGCCTTACAGTTGAGAGCATCGGCCACTACATTGGCGTTCCTCAGGTGATAAAGGATCTCACAATCATAATCCTTAACCACATCCAACCACCGGTGCTGCCTCATATTCAGATTCGGCTGATCCATCAAATACCTCATGCTCTTATGATCTGTGTAAATAGTACAACAAACCCCATAGAGGTAATGCCGCCAAATCTTGAAGGCGAAAACCACGGCCCCCAACTCCAAATCATGCGTCGGATAATTCGTCTCATGAGGCTTCAGCTGCCTCGAAGCGTAAGCGATCACGCGACCCCCCTGCATCAACATTTCCCACAATCATGTGATTGACACATCACAATATACCACAAAATCCTCAACACCCTCCGGCAGGGTCAAAATCGGTGCCTCGCACAACCGCTGTCTCAAGGTCTCAAAAGTTGTCTGCTGCTCAGGCCCCCAGCGAAATGTAACCGTCTTGTTTGTCATTCGGGTCAAAGGAACAACTATGTTGGAGAAATCCTGGATGAATCTCCGATAATAACCGGCCAAACCAAGAAAACTCTGAATCTCATATGGAGACCTCGGAACCTCCCACTGTATCATGGACTTGACCTTGGCCGGATCGACCAGAATACCATTCTGGTTGACAAGGTGTCGCAGAAAACTACACCTCGTGGAACCAGAACTCACACTTGGAGAAGTTTGCGAAAAGTCTCTCCCTGCTCAATGTATTCAACATTTCGCTCAAGTTCTCCTTGTGTTGCTCCTGAGTCTTGGAATAAACCAATATATCATTGATGAATACAATCACATACCGATCCAACATCGGTCTGAACACACGGTTCATGAGATCCATGAATGCGGCGGGAGCATTGGTGAACCCAAAAGGCATCACCACGAACTCGTAATGACCATAACGAGTCTGGAAAGTTGTCTTCTGCACATCCTCATCCCCAACCCTCATCTGATGATATCTTGATCGCAAATCAATCTTGGAAAACCAATATGCACCCTGAAGCTGGTCAAAAAGATCATCAATCCTTAGGAGCAGATAACGGTTCTTCACCGTCACCTTATTCAGCTCCCGGTAGTCAATGCACATGCGATGAGAACCATCCTTCTTCTTCACAAACAAGATCGGTGCTCCCCAAGGAGAACTGGTCGGTGGAATGAATCCCTTGTGCAACAACTCCTGCAGCTGTGTAGACAAATTCTGCATATCGGGCGGAGCCAACCGATACGGTGCTTTGGCTATCGGAGCCGCATCGGGAACGAGATCAATCCTGAACTCAACCTGCCTCTCCGGAGGCACCCAAGAAAATCTTCCGGAAACACATCCGGGTAATCCCGCACAATCGGCACATCATCCACAGCTGCCTTAACCTTATCCCGGGTATCCATAACGTAGGCGACATAACTAGAACAACCCTGCTGAAAATAGCGTCTGGCCCTCGCTGCAGAACACAAAATCGGCCCACGCTGAGATCTCGCCCCATGAACCATTAACTCTCCCGCACTTGGGGTCCGAACCCAAACTAACTGCTGCTCACAATCGATCACTTCCCCATTAGGGCTCAACCAATCCATACCCACAATAACCTTGTTCCCACGCAAAGGAATGATAACCAATTCGACCAGATACTGCTCACTGAATAACTGAAGAGTACAACCCCGATGAACCCTCGCAACCCGAACTAGCCTATCATCGGCAATATTGACATCTAACAGACAATCCAACTCCCCCGGAGCTCCAACAAACTTCTTGCTAAGTGCAAGCGATACAAAGGATCGGGTACCCCCGAATCAAACAATACCAAAGTAGAAATATCGTTCACGAGGAACGATCCTAAAATAAAACACATAAATATAAGCAGTAATTCAATATAAATAAAGAGATAAGGAAAAGATACATACAAGTCACCACATCAAGTGCCACATGAACCTCCTCGGCTGTCAACTGAAAGGCCCTGCTCCTCACCAGAGGTGCATCTGCCCGGCCCTGGCGGTCATCAGTAATCCGACGAGCTGCAGGAGCAGGTGCTAAAATCGGTCCTACTGCAACCAAACTCGGACAATGGGCCTTCTTGTGGCCCCTATGATTGCAATGAACTCAAATCAGATCAGATACCGGGGTGGTGGTGGTGGTGGTAGCAGTGCAATCTATGCTAATATGACCAGTCCGGCCGCATTTGATGCAGCCCGAACCACCCACCTTGCACGCTCCCTCGTGCACCTTATCGCACTTGCCACAACGGCTCTGGTCCTGATAGCCTCTCGACCTAGAATCAAATACCTTGGGAATCTTGCTCGAAACCTCAGCACTCGGCACATAATCTGGTTTCCTCTTCTTCTCCATCTCCAGATCAATCTCCCTCTCTTTAGCCTTCACTATCATATCCTCCATCGTCTTGCAGCTGGATCGGCTCACAAACTGCCGAATGTCACTCCTTAATATATCTTGATACCTAGCCTTCTTCATCTCCTCATCCGCCACATACTACAGAACCAAAAGTGCCCTCTCTCGAAACACCGTCTCAGTAGTCTGGCGGAGATCCTGAAACTCTCGCGTCAACTGATGCACCTCAATCACTGGTGCGAACTCGGCCCTGAACCTAGTCACAAAATCATCCCAGATCATCGAATCAACAACCTCATCAACTACTGCACGCCCGACCTCCTGCCACCAATCTCATGCCCTGTCCTTCTGAAGACAGGAGGCAAGTTTGACCTTTTCCCCCTCGGGGCAACTATTGGTACGGAAGGCGTTACCAACATCTGCTAACCACCTCCTACTCGCTATCGAGTCCTTCGCCCCATGATAGTCCGGGGCTCCACATGCCCGGAACTCCCTGAAGGTCAATGAACGTGCCCCCACCAAGGCCACCATCTCAGAACGAAAGGCACTCAACCGCTCATCCAAATCTCCATAATACCCTCATTGATCATGCCAAAGATCACAGGAGTCTGCTCAAGAGTGTAACGCGTAATCTCAGATGAGATGAACTCCCTAGTCTGATCATCTAGCTGCCCAGCTCCAGAACCTGAGCCCGAGCCCTCTCCAGCACCAGAACTGCCAACAGGTCTGCCTCGCAATGTCACCATACTAAAAATAGACCATATAAGACATCATAATAAGCATCAAAACACATTGAGGGATCACAATCTCTACAAGCTTCCTGGTTTCATCGCAACCCTCCTTGACTCGAGTACGGATCCTCTGCTTCCAGTAGTATGGGCCTATTCTACCTTCCACATCTATCCGTACCTTCCTCAAGGATTGCCTTGAATCCGCCAATTCACTATATATCAATACAAATAACCCTCAACAAAATAAGGCCCTGTTGAGAGAAAAACTTGAGAAACACACTTGAACAAACGTTAGAACAAGTTTATATTGCGGAAATTAAAGTTAATCTCAAAGGATCATAAAGCTCAACAATAATATAAGTTAGAGTTAGATAGTTAGATGATTAGTTGCGGAAATATAAGGAAATATAAAAGACAGCAAGTATTATATCAAGTATACACTTAAGTTGATTCTTAACAAGGAATGCAATCAAACCAAGTTAGTAAGTGAGATCAAACTTAGTGATTAAGTCTTAGAAAGACTTGCTCCGAAGAGATACTTCAAACAGTTACGATTCTATTTAAGAGATAAGTGAAGAGAGTAAGGTGAGTGATAAGATTTCAAGATGCGTAAGAGAGAGATTATTTTCATTGAGAAAGGGAGAACTCTATTTATAGAGTCTCGAAGATTACATACAGTCTAATCTGTTTAAGAGTTACCACGCAGGGCACTTTGGATAAAAGAAATTACTTATGAAAAACAGATAAAAGACTAAACTAAGAACTGATGACAATAACTGCGGTTGCTGATCTTAACTGCGGGGAGAGATTGATTGCAGTTGTTGAAGGCGGCTTCAGATTTGTTTTAAGTTTAAGAGGGTCACTTTAATGTTTCAACAATTTCCCCCTAAGTGACCTCTTCAACTTTTCTTTCAAGTGTTGAGCTTGAGGAACTTGATAAGAATCCACCAGAACTTCCTGACTTCCTTAAGCCATGCAATCCTCCTCGATATCTCAAACTTCACTTCAGCAGTCGTATGTTTGGATTTGTTGACTGCAGCTTGAATAATCTCCAACTGCTTCCGGGTCATACGATTCATGGCAGTCATCGGGATGAAGTATTTAGTTTCATCATTCTTACGTTTGAAAATGACTCCAAGGTCAGGGAAGTTGGTTGCTCCGAGGGATCTTTCTTGAAAACCTTCAGTCAGGACAGGAGCTATCACACCCCAAAACCGAAATGGCGGAAACGTTCTGGGGTGGAGGACGTCATGTATAACATCACAACCAATGTATAATAGCAATTATAGCAACACGACCATCACAGTGAATACATATATGAAAATGTTTACATCAATTTGGAACTTTGTCTGAAAACTTGTTTGAATTACATCAAATAGTTTGTAAAATATAAACATAAAACTCTTATTGCTCCAGCTTCTCAAAAATCCAGCAAGTACCTGTCTACTGATTTCCTGAGAATACAAACAGTTTAAAATATCAGCATAAAGCTAGTGAGTTCATAAGCGGTATTTTGTAATGAAAACTTGTTGATGAGCTTGTAAAGGTGTTCGTATAGTTTCAAGAAAATCCGATATTTTCTTTAGTGAAAATGTAGTGTTTTCAATTCTGTATAAAACCATGAATGCTCTTTACTGAAAACTATAATGAATTGCGAAAATAATACTTCATGTGACTAGCTAATGCTAATCATTATGTATAAGTATTTCGTACGTGAAACCATTGTATGATCGATTTTGTTTGAAAACCCTGGAAATTCTCCAGTTGTAGTGTGTATTAGTTCTATTTAGTAAAATAAAACTGTTGAAGAATGACAGTTTGTAAACCACGAGTGGTTTATACATATTGTGAGTCGTATAACCATACTTGATATGACTAGAGACCTTTCCAACGTTCTTCAGGCGTCGAGTTAAATGACATTTGTCACCCTAGGCATGCCTGCCCAACTGTAGCTAGCAGTTCGGGTGTGGGATTGTCAGTCCCGAATAGATCTATTCACAAATCTCACGCTCTCCCTCTAGGAGACTCTGGTTATACTATGATAGGATTTATCCCTGTACACCTAAGGGTACAGTATTGAAGTAACCCTCACAGTATCGTACAATCTAGTTTACATGTAGTGTAGTAGCGTTCTACCATAGTGAAAATCCGTATGTATACCGTATGTAGTGATAATTACAGTTATGAATACCATGATAAAGTAGTGATGTAAACTGTAAACTGTTTCTGTCTTAGTGCATATGTTTATAAGTGAAAGTTTCTGTACTTGTTATGTTTAGAAAATCCCAAACTATACCGATTATAGTTTGCATGTATAACGTAGTGAATATCAAGTCCGAAAAACTATGCAATTTTAGTGAAAACATCCCTTATGCTCAACACAGTACAAAAGGGTTAAAGTATGAGAATTGCATGAGTTTTGAAAGCATTTATGTTTAGCTTGCATTCTCCCCCTGAAAACATTAAAAACGTGGAAAATGTAGGGGTATGAACTCACCTGTAGTGGGCGATACGACTGAGAGATCGGTCTAGGATGCTAGGTGTCAAGTGAAGACTTGAGCACACACACGAATCCTAATTAGCATATAAGGACACATATATGCATAAGATTAGAGTTTATACAACTAATCATGAAAGGTAACACCCTATTTGGACTAGGTAACTCTAAGATTGAAGGATATGAATCACATATGATTGCATACTAAGGGTGTACGGCCACTCAAAGGAGTTTACGGCCAAGAGTTTACTGCCCATGATTTTACGGCCGTAAACTCAGGCTACTTTGTGCATATAGGTGTTTTAAAGGGCAAAAAGTATTGAAGAAGGGTTCTAGGTTCATGTCCAAGCCTTAGGAAGAGTTTAAGGTCCAAATGCACCACAAACTAGGGTTTACGGCCAAGGGAGATGCTCTTGGCCGTAAACACCTCATGTTCTTGGAAAAGCTTGATTTCAAGGCTAGAATTTTGAGTCTTAACTAGATAACAAGAATAGGGAAGTTATACTTACGATTTGAAGGCAAAGGAGGGTGTTTTCGGCCCAAAACACCTTAGTGTTCTTGATGTTCTTGAGAGAGTTTTCGAGTTCCAAGCCTTAGAAATGGAAAGAGTGCAGAAATTGGACCAAGCATCATACTTATAGGCTGGAGTTTACATCCATCATGAGTTTACGACCGTAAACTCATGGTCCTGGCCGTAAACTTCTCATTTGAGGGTTTATGGTTTGATAAATGGTTTGGAACTTTAGTTGACCCATTCTAACACTTGGTCCCTTGATGTACTAAGCTTAGAATGCTCAAACAGACTCTAAACAGTGCTAAAAGTTAGCAGAAACAAGTCTGACTTTGATTGAAGTGAATAGTTTATACAAGATAGAAATTTCGGGTTGTCACATCATCCCCCCGTTAGAGGGAATTTCGTCCCGAAATTCAAGAATAGAGTACAATCATGAACTTGGAAATAGATGGGGGTACTTCTGCTTCATTGAATCCTCGCACTCCCAAGTGAATTCAGGACCTCGCTTGGCATTCCAGCGAACCTTCACTATCGGTATGCGAGTCTGTTTCGTTCGTTTGACTTCCTGGTCCATGATTTCGACAGGTTCTTCCACGAAGTGTAATCCCTTGTCTAATTCGATCTCCTCGAGAGGAATCACAAGTGTCTCGTCGGACAGACACTTCTTCAGATTTGACACGTGGAAGACAGGATGGACTTTGTTGAGCTCTCGAGGTAACTGGAGTTTGTATGCTACGGGACCGATCCTAACAAGGATCTCAAAGGGTCCAATGTACCTTGGGTTTAGATTTCCACGTTTTCCGAAACGTATTATGCCTTTCCAGGGTGAGACCTTCAGAAGGACGCGGTCACCAACCTGGAATTCCAAGGGTTTTCGTCTCTTATCGGCGTAGCTCTTTTGTCTATCCCATGAGGCTTTCAGTCGTTCTCGGATTTGTACGATCTTTTCAGTTGTCTCTCGAATGATTTAAGGACCAGTGAGAGTGCTGTCAGGGACTTGACCCCTGGCTAGCTGCGTGTCACCCACCTCAGCCCAGCACAGAGAGGATCTGCACTTGCGGCCGTAGAGGGCTTCAAACGGCGCAGCCTTGATACTGGTATGGTAGCTGTTGTTGTAGGAAAATTCAACCAAAGGAAGATGAGTGTCCCATGACGTGCCGAAGTCGATGACGCAGGCTCTCAACATGTCTTCCAATGTCTGAATTGTTCTCTCACTCTGTCCATCTGTCTGTGGATGATAAGTCGTGCTCATATCCAGCTGAGTTCCGAGAGCCTTCTGTAGTGATTGCCAAAATCTTGAGGTAAACCTGCTATCTCAATCGGAGATAATGGATACAGGTACCCCATGGAGGCGAACTATTTCTCGAAGATATATCCGTGTGAGTCTCTCCATCTTGAAGTTTTCTTTGATTGGCAGGAAGTGAGCGGACTTCGTCAACCGATCGACAGTTACCCAGATGGCATCGTGCCCACTCGGAGATCTGGGTAACTTGGTGATAAAATCCATCGTTATTCTTTCCCACTTCCACTCAGGTATCTCTGGCTGATGAAGTAAACCTGAGGGCTTTTGATATTCCACCTTTACCTTGGCGCAAGTCAAACACTTGCCCACGAAGGTTGCAATTTCCGCTTTCATGTTCGGCCACCAGTAGAGTTGTTTGAGATCCAGATACATCTTATCCGAACCTGGGTGAACGGAGTATCTAGACTTAGGAGCTTCATTCATGACAACTTCTCTGTAACCACCGTACTTTGGGGTCCAGATCCGGTTCATGAAGTAGTACACTCTGTTTCCCTTGAGCTCCAAGTTCTTGTCCATTCCTCGCAGTGATTCATTCGCCACGTTCTCTGCTTTCAAAGCTTTCATCTGAGCCTCTGTGAGTTGCGCGGACAAATGGGAATGGATGGTCATTGTTAGTGCCTTCACCTTACGCCCTGAATACTCCTTTCGACTGAGGGCATCTGCTACCACATTGGCCTTGCCGGGATGATAGCGAATTTCGCACTCGTAGTCACTGAGTAGCTCTACCCATCGCCGCTGCCTAATGTTTAACTCCTTTTGATCAAAGATATGCTGCAAGCTTTTATGGTCGGTGAAGATAGTGCACTTGGTTCCGTAGAGATAGTGACTCCAGATCTTTAACGCAAAGACCACTGCTCCCAACTCCAAATTGTGAGTTGTGTAATTGACCTCGTGTGTTTTCAACTGCCTCGAGGCATAGGCGATGACCTCTCCTCGCTGCATGAGCACACAACCTAGGCCCTGATTGGATGCATCACAATAGACCACAAAGTCTTCCGTCCCTTCGGGCAGGGACAAGATAGGTGTGCTGCATAGGGCCTGCTTCAATGTTTGAAACGCAGTGTCTTGCTTGACTCCCTAACTAAAGGTTACACCTTTTTGTGTCAGGGTAGTTAAAGGCTTCGCGATTTTGGAGAAATTCTGGATAAACCGGCGATAATAGCCCGCGAGACCCAAGAATTGATGGATTTTTGTGGGTGTCTTTGGTGCAGGCCAATTCTCTATCGCTTTGATCTTTGAAGGGTCCACGTGTTTGCCTTCCTTGCTAACCACGTGACCGAGGAAATTCACCTTCCTGATCCAGAACTCACACTTTGAAAATTTTGCATATAGCTTCTCCGCCCTTAATGTTTCCAGCACCTGCCTCAAGTGCTGTTTATGATCATTCTCACTCTGAGAATAGACAAGTATATCGTCGATGAACACGATCACGAACTTGTCCAGGAAAGGGCGGCACACTCGATTCATCAGGTCCATGAATACTGCCGGTGCGTTGGTCAGACCAAAGGGCATTACTATAAATTCGTAGTGTCCATAGCGAGTTCGGAATGCTGTCTTGGGCACATCATTCTCGTGAACTCGCAACTGATGGTACCCGGATCTCAGATCTATCTTTGAGAAATAACTGGCTCCCTGAAGTTGGTCGAAGAGATCATCGATTCTGGGTAAGGGATATCGGTTCTTGATGGTCAGCTTGTTCAGTTCTCGGTAGTCAATGCACATCCGAAAGGATCCATCTTTCTTTTTCATGAATAAGATCGGAGCTCCCCAAGGTGAGGAACTCGGCCTTATGAATCCTTTGCTGATCAGCTCATTGAGCTGGCTGGACAACTCTTGCATTTCCGTTGGCGCTAAACGGTAAGGAGACTTAGCTACTGGAGTAGCTCCGGGGATCAAGTCAATGCGAAACTCGACTTGACGCTCGGGAGGGATTCCTGGGAGATCTTCAAGGAAGACATCAGGAAAGTTGCAGACTTCAGGGATGCTCTCGAGGTCTTTACCCTTTTGTGTCTCAACAACAACATGAGCTAGAAACGCATGGCATTCCTTCCGCAGGTACTTCTGAGCTTTGATGCACGAAATGATACGGAGGTTTGAATTAAGCTTATCACCGTAAATCATGAGGGTTTCGCCAGAGGGAAGATTGAGGTGAATGGCTTTTTCGAAGCAAAGGATATCAGCACGATTGGGGCTTAACCAATCCATACCAATAATGACATCGAAACTCTTAATAGATACAGGCAATAGATCGATGGGAAAGAAATGATTGCCTAAAGTAAGAGTACAGCCTAGGAATATGTCGTTCGCGCTTTCTTTCTCTCTGTTAGCCATCTCGACGGTGAACGTTTCGGTTAAAGGTTGGGATTTACATTTGATTAGGTGTTTGAATGCATGACTAACAAAAGTGTTCTACCAAGCGATAAGCACAGAAAGGTTACTAATGCAAGTAAGTTATCGCTTAAGGAAGAAGAGGTAGCAACACTTGAAATGAATCTGTATACTGAGTTTGGCTCAAGCTAAAATACTCCTATAGTATTTTATGTGGGATGATTTTGGTAAGTTTTAGGCCTGCTGCAACACTACAGTCATTCCCAAGCACATGTTGGTCATGTATCGACTGAATATAGTTGATCAGGCTATATTCACCCTAGACAAGCTTACATAACTGCCCAGGTTTAACCTCAGTGCCCCAACATCTAAATACTTTTTGTTTTGTTCTACTAGTGACACGAATTATGTTATGTATGCATGCTCGTATACTTTTTATAAAAATACTTATATTTTTGAAAGTATAGTTTTAGCGTAGAGCACTTAGGCCCCTTAGTGTTTATAGTTGTATACCATGTAAGGTTCGGTATACTAGTTCGCTATAAACAAGGGCTCTGATACCAATCTGTCACACCCCAAAACCGAAATGGCGGAAACGTTCTGGGGTGGAGGACGTCATGTATAGGATTACAACCAATGTATAATAGCAATCATAGCAACACGACCATCACAGTGAATACATATATGAAAATGTTTACATCAATTTGGAACTTTGTCTGAAACTTGTTTGAATTACATCAAATAGTTTGTAAAATATAAACATAAAACTCTTATTGCTCCAGCTTCTCAAAAATCCAGCAAGTACCTGTCTACTGATTTCCTGAGAATACAAGCAGTTTAAAATATCAACATAAAGCTGGTGTGTTCATAAGCGGTATTTTGTAATGAAAACTTGTTGATGAGCTCGTAAAGGTGTTCGTATAGTTTCAAGAAAATCCGATATTTTCTTTAGTGAAAATGTAGTGTTTTCAATTCTGTATAAAACCATGAATGCTCTTTACTGAAAACTATAATGAATTGCGAAAATAATACTTCATGTGACTAGCTAATGCTAATCATTATGTATAAGTATTTCGTACGTGAAACCATTGTATGATCGATTTTGTTTGAAAACCCTGGAAATTCTCCAGTTGTAGTGTGTATTAGTTCTATTTAGTAAAATAAAACTGTTGAAGAATGACAGTTTGTAAACCACGAGTGGTTTATACATATTGTGAGTCGTATAACCATACTTGATATGACTAGAGACCTTTCCAACGTTCTTCAGGCGTCGAGTTAAATGACATTTGTCACCCTAGGCATGCCTGCCCAACTGTAGCTAGCAGTTCGGGTGTGGGATTGTCAGTCCCGAATAGATCTATTCACAAATCTCACGCTCTCCCTCTAGGAGACTCTGGTTATACTATGATAGGATTTATCCCTGTACACCTAAGGGTACAGTATTGAAGTAACCCTCACAGTATCGTACAATCTAGTTTACATGTAGTGTAGTAGCGTTCTACCATAGTGAAAATCCGTATGTATACCGTATGTAGTGATAATTACAGTTATGAATACCATGATAAAGTAGTGATGTAAACTGTAAA
Source organism: Lactuca virosa (assembly GCF_052849685.1). Lineage (NCBI taxonomy): Eukaryota > Viridiplantae > Streptophyta > Magnoliopsida > Asterales > Asteraceae > Lactuca > Lactuca virosa. The sequence goes on from NC_136434.1 coordinate 46,775,952, forward strand.
CTGTTTCTGTCTTAGTGCATATGTTTATAAGTGAAAGTTTCTGTACTTGTTATGTTTAGAAAATCCCAAACTATACCGATTATAGTTTGCATGTATAACGTAGTGAATATCAAGTCCGAAAAACTATGCAATTTTAGTGAAAACGTCCCTTATGCTCAACACAGTACAAAAGGGTTAAAGTATGAGAATTGCATGAGTTTTGAAAGCATTTATGTTTAGCTTGCATTCTCCCCCTGAAAACATTAAAAACGTGGAAAATGTAGGGGTATGAACTCACCTGTAGTGGGCGATACGACTGAGAGATCGGTCTAGGATGCTAGGTGTCAAGTGAAGACTTGAGCACACACACGAATCCTAATTAGCATATAAGGACACATATATGCATAAGATTAGAGTTTATACAACTAATCATGAAAGGTAACACCCTATTTGGACTAGGTAACTCTAAGATTGAAGTATATAAATCACATATGATTGCATACTAAGGGTGTACGGCCACTCAAAGGAGTTTACGGCCAAGAGTTTACTGCCCATGAGTTTGCTGCCCATGAGTTTACTGCCCATGAGTTTACGGCCGTAAACTCATGCTACTTTGTGCATATGGGTGTTTTAAAGGGCAAAAAGTATTGAAGAAGGGTTCTAGGTTCATGTCCAAGCCTTAGGAAGAGTTTAAGGTCCAAATGCCCCACAAACTAGGGTTTACGGCCAAGGGAGATGCTCTTGGCCGTAAACACCTCATGTTCTTGGAAAAGCTTGATTTCAAGGCTAGCATTTTGAGTCTTAACTAGATAACAAGAATAGGGAAGTTATACTTATGATTTGAAGGCAAAGGAGGGTGTTTTCGGCCCAAAACACCTTAGTGTTCTTGATGTTCTTGAGAGAGTTTTCGAGTTCCAAGCCTTAGAAATGGAAAGAGTGCAGAAAAATGGACCAAGCATCATACTTATAGACTGGAGTTTACGGCCATCATGAGTTTATGGCCGTAAACTCATGGTCCTGGCCGTAAACTCCTCATTTGAGGGTTTATGGCTTGATCAATGGTTTGGAACTTTAGTTGACCCATTCTAACACTTGGTCTCTTGATGTACTAAGCTTAGAATGCTCAAACAGACTCTAAACAGTGCTAAAAGTTAGCAGAAACAAGTCTGACTTTGATTGAAGTGAATAGTTTGTACAAGATAGAAATTTCGGGTTGTCACAGGAGCTGGTTCAAGAGGAGGAAGATTGAATTTATGAGCAAGTGCAGGGTGGATGTCAGCATCGATCCTTGCGAAGTCACACACAGTCTCTTTGAGAAAGATACAAGCCCTTTCATAAGCGATCATCATCTTTGGGTGCTTTCCAGACTTATTTTGAAATACCTTTGCAATCAGGAAGATTTCTTCCGGGTTCATGCAAGGGAAGTCAACTTAGGTTCGGACATAGTCTGAGCTTCTTCTGGTAAGAGTGTACTGGATGAATTCATCCTTCATAAATTTTCGAGGCTTGAAATTTTTGACTGCGGAGGGTCTGTCATTCGACCAGATTTTCTCTATAGAAGACCCATGTTTGGCATGAAAGTTGTTGAGTCTCTCAAACTCTAAGGGTAACCTCTTATCATCAGGGATACTGCGGTCAAAGGGTTCAAACACAGTGAAGTATTTTGCGTTGGGGGAGATAGGAATGTCCCAATAACCGTCAGAAGGAGGTTCTGCGTATGCCAGGTAGGGCTTGTAATCGTCATCCAGTAATCTTCTGTGCGGATTGACCCATGAGTTGATGAGGGATTCATCCATTGTAATGTCAACTCCATTCTCCCTCCAGATCATCTCAGCAAATTTAGCTGATCTCCAGTCAACTTTCTTCTGTTTGGTTGCGAGAGAGTCGTTTGAATGATCTGATGACATGTAGGAAGCCAAGTTCTTGAAATGAGGAGGAGTCTCGGGTCGCTCAGGAGAATGATGGGGTTCTTGAATTGATGATTGTTGCGGTGGAGACTGATGACTTGGACTTTTATGAGGATAGGGAACTGGTGTTTTCTTCTGTGGAGATGGCTGCGGTGAACGTTGCAGAGTTGGTTCTTTAGACTTGATGGGAGAGTGCGGATGAGAATGCTGATGAGAGATTCTATCCGAGTTGTGGTCTTCACTTCCCCCTCTTGAGGAAGGAGCAATCGATACTTCCTCAAGCCATTGCCTCAGGCCATCAATTTTGCCACAGACTTCATTAAATTGAGCCTTTAAGGCATCAACAAGTTGTTGGTTATTTGGGATTGTGGGATTGAAGAGCAATCGGTGAATCTCCTTGGTGAGTTGCAGGATTTCGGGACCGTGAAAGTTGGAGGATAGTGACCTGCGGAGATTGTTGATTGTTGACTGTAGAACAGAGATTGCAGATTCATACGCATTGTGCGTTTCTTCAACAACTTTCTGAGACTGGGCAGACTGATCCTTGATGATAGTATGAAGATCCGATTTGATGGAGGATACTTCAGAAATAAGTTTTTCAGCAGTGGAGATGAAGTGTTGATGATCAGCTTTGCGGTTGTTGTCTAGGGCTCAGATCCCCATTTCCACTTTAAGGGAGATGCGTTCAGCAGCAAGATGTTCTCTGGCTTCCAGTCTTTCAATGCGGTCGATGAGAGACTGCGGGCCACGCAGTTCCTCAGATTGCGGTTGAGAAGATTTGACTACAACAAGAATCTGATCTACTTTATTTTGTAGAGACATAAATTCTTTTCGAGAGACTGCTTGCTTCTTTTTCTTCTTTTTCTCCTTGGGCTTAGACGTTGAGTGCTGTGATCCGCTAGACTCTTCTTCATCGAAAAACATCATCACATCGTCTGATTGTTCTGGTTGATTTACTTCATTTAGATCAAAGTCATCGAAGCCAAAGGTAGGTGCTGAACTGACTTCGATTGCAGATCCGTCCTATTGAGAGTTATTAGCAGCAGTGGTTGGAGGGGGCTTGGATGAACCTGCACCAACTAGATTGGCCTGAGCTTTGCGGATAGTCTCAACCATTTCTTCCATCCAGTCCTGGACGTTGACGATTGTAGCAACAGTATTGGCATTGCTGATGGCGTCAGCCCAGTATTTGGCTACTGTTTGAATCTCCAGCTGCTTTTGTTGAAGTCGCTTAGTTTGTTGATCCTTTCGAGCTTGAAATGCCCTACGAAAAGCGGCATACTTCTGAACATCGGATTCGGAGACTGGATTGTAACGTCTCCAAGAATCATTTGATTCTTCACCGTCAAATCCTTGATAACGCACCGAGGTGTCCCTCGGGTTCACAGATCCTTGCACATTTGTGCTCCCTGTGCCTAAACCACCTGAAAAAGATGTAAGCAGAGTAGGATTTCCGGAGTGTCCTTGGTCTCCTTGACCCGTGGTCAAGTGTGGCCTCGACTCCGTTCTGGCATGAGCTGAAGAATCGCCCTGCGGTTGGGTAGGTGTATTGAGTGTTTGGATTACAGAGTCTAAAATGGAGCGCAACTCCGATTCTTGAGAGAAATGAAGTCTGGAAGCCCTGGAGACCTTAGCGCGAGAAGTACAATTTAGATCCTCTTGGGATCTAGTTGGGGGTGAATCTCCACGTAGAGGTGAAACGTTCACACTTGCTGTGTTCGAGTGGCTGGATAGGGTAGTAGCAAATGGGTATGCGGGCACCCCAAGGACTATCGGAGCCTTTTGAGAGACTTTGGTATCGGTCCGGTCACGCATTTGGCTAGAGGATTTGGTTTTCCTTTTCTTGAGAATAGCAATAGGAGCAGAGTCGTCGGGATCATCCGAAGATTGATTGGATTGGGAGTCATTTTCTGATGATACAACTTGTTGGATTTTTTGCTTCTTTGAGGGTTCTGCTTCCTTGGGAGCTTTGGCTTTCTTGGATGCTTTATGTTTCCTGCGAGTTTCACCCGTGGTTTGTGTTCTTCCTTTGTTGTGGGGGCCTTTCTTAGGAGAAACTAACTGTTTGAGCCTTGAGGCATTGGATAGAGTAGTAGAAGATGGAACAGTGGACTGCTCTGGTTGATTAGGTGCGATTGAGGCTAATATGTTTTGACTTGGGAGAGGCAGGGTAGAAAGGTATGGGGCAATACCTTCCGTAGCCTCGATGTGATCCGTGACTAGTTGGGTCTCAAGTCCAACCGTAGTCAGGATGTGAATGGGCAAGCGTCTGATAGGTCCAAAAATAGACTGATCTTTAGAAGGAGCGTACCTTTTGAGATCGCGGGTGATGAAGAAGTTGATGTCGTTGCCCATGCTGATCTTGGCATCTGAGTGAAGATCTGAAACGCAGAGAGCCCAAAACCGTGCAAAAGTAAGCTCTGTAGGGTTTCTATTGGACTTTCCTTAGGGATATACTGAAGGAAATCATCCCAAAGAATTTTACCGTAGTTAAAGTCGTGGCCAGTGAAGATGCTCCATACGAGCTCAAGTAGTTTGAGGCCCATGTTGTCTGTGCCTCCAGTTCGTCCAAACAAACTGCGGATCACAAAGTGGCATACAAATTGCCATACCGCAGGTAGTTGATTCTTCTTGAACTCTCCTATGCCCTTGATCTGCTTCTGGTATCCCATTTGGTACAAGGTGGAGGTGATGTCTCTAACACTGGGTGAGAAGAACTTTGTGGAGGGATGCACCAGTAAATTGATTGCAGCAAGAAACTTGTCTTTGGTCAAGATGACCAAGGAGTCATCCACTAAGTTCAGATGAACTTCTTGAAGATTGTTGAGGGGACGTTGTGCAGAAAAGGCACATTTGAACAATGTGGAGGTGGGAACCACATCAGTGAATGCGTCGAATGGTCCAAATAGAGGATGATTGGAGATGAACTTGATCATGAGGAGAATTGAGTCATTGTAGGAGGGATGATAATCGAAGACTGCCCTAAAATTGCTAGATCCAATGGTATGCGATTGGTTCCGAGTAGCAGAATCAGAACCAGTGGGTTGAGCAGAGGCAGATGCCTTTGACTGTTTGTTGGAGATTCCTGATTTCACCATTTTGAAAAAGGTTGAAGAACTTGCAGAAAAAGCTTGAGTTGCAAGGGGGAAGAAGATGAAGTTGTTCTTCTTGAGGGATCAGAGAGAGTAAAGCTTTCTTGGAGAAGAAAAAAGGTTTTTATAGTAGTGGATTCCAAAAGGTTATTGTTTTTACCCTAAAAAAAGGTGGTTAAGGATAAAAACCTTTGAGTTTTTTTTTAAAAAAAAATTAAGAAAACATTATCAGCCACAAGATAATTGACTAAAAGTTTTTTTGTTATTTTCAAAAATGAGCATTTAATGAAATGTCAGGCCCAATACCCCATGTTCAAGGAACGTGTGGTGAGGGGCGATAGTCCGTTGAATAAAGGTGGAATTTGTAACAGATGTGACATTTTGGGGGTAAGAGGAAAAGACAGTTTAAGGAAAAGATTTTCTAAAAAGATTTCTTTTATTGGAAATTGTTTTATTTTGGCATCACACCTAAAATAGGTCTGACATAAGGTTTATTTGAAAAGAGAAACTGAAACGATCGTGTGCGACAAAACGAATATTTTTGAGAATGTTTTTTTTTAATGAAGGATCATTAAATAGCACACAATGTTCCAATAATTTATGAGGTAGTTAAAAGTTCGATCAAGAGATTGCGGTTTGAAGCTTCATTGCGGATTAAGACCTTATTGCGGATGAATGGTTCATTGCGGATGAGTGATTGGACAACTGCAGTAGGAGAAACTGAGAAGAACACTTGCACACAATCAGAAATAACAATCAATAAAGACCCTTGAAATATAAGTATGATATATGGTTATGGTATATGCGGTATATTACGGTACAAAGGATGTACTGTAGTATACAAGATATACCATAACTATGTAAAATAGATATATTTAGTTAGGACCGCAATGGTGACCAAGAGTGGTCTGTGATACCTATCAATTCAAGAAGAATTGCAGATCCGGATTCATCATTCCTAACATTTGTAAGAAACTGTTGAGTTTTGTATAGTCAAGTGCCTTTGTGAATACATCAGCAATCTCTTCATGAGTATGGACAAATATTAGTTCAATGTTACCTTTCAGGATGTGATCTTTAATGAAGTGGTACCGTAGCTCAATATGCTTTGTTTTGGAGTGATGAATAGGATTATGAGAAATCGCTATGGCACTCTCTAAGTCACAGTAAATCGGTATCCGTAGCATCCTCTATCCATAGTCCATAAGCTGCGTTTTCATCCACAAGACTTGTGAGCAACAGCTGGCTGTGGCCACATATTCAGCTTCTGCAGTAGACAGTGAGACACAACTTTGTTTCCTTGATGACCAGCTGACGAGTCTTCCTCCGAGAAATTGACATCCACCGGAAGTGCTTTTTCTGTCCAATCTACATCCAGCATGATCTGCATCAGTGAATGCTTCTAGGCTGAAGTCGTTTCCTGCGGGATACCAGAGACCTAGAGATTTGCTGCCTTTTAAGTATCTAAGAATCTGCTTGGCTACGGTCATGTGAGATACTTTCGGATCGGATTGGTATCTGGCACAAACTCCTGTTGCAAAGACAAAATCTGGTCGGCTTGCGGTGAGGTACATCAACGAGCCAATTATTCCTCTATAAGTTTTGTGATCCACTGATTCTCCGGAAGGATCAGCAGAAATCTTAAATCTAAAGGCCATGGGGACCTTGGCTGAGGAACAGTTGTCCATTGAGTATTTCTTCAGTAGTTCAGTGGTGTATTTCTCCTGATGGATGAATATCCCTTGAGGGACTTGTTTCACTTGAAGTCCTAGAAAGAAATTAATCTCTCTATTCATGCTCATTTGGAACTTGTTAGTCATGAGCTTTGCAAATTCATCCACCATCCCCTGATCAGTTGATCCGAATATGATATCATCCACATATATTTGTACAAGCATAAGGTGATTACCATTTGCCTTTCTAAATAAGGTGGGATCAATCACTCCTCTTTTTTATCCGGACGAGACAAGAAATTCAGAGAGAGTCTCGTACCACGCTCTTGGGGCTTGCTTTATAACGTAGACAGCTTTTTCAAGCTTGTAACAGTGATCTGGGAATTCGAGACATTCGAAGCCTGGAGGTTGCTGAAGATAAACCTCCTCTTTTAATTCACCGTTGAGAAAAGCACTCTTCACAACCATTTGATGTACCTTGATATTCTTGTGAGCTGTGTATGCTAAGAAAATGCGGATGGCTTCCATTCTGGATACTGGGGCGTATGTTTCATCATAATCAACACCTTCAAGTTGACTGTACCCCTTAGCGACTAGTCTCACTTTGTTTCGAACTACCGCACCGGATTCATCCAATTTGTTTTTGTACACCCATCTGGTACCAATAATAGTATGACCTTTGGGCTTCGGAACGAGTTGCCACACTTTGTTTCTTTTAAACTCTTCCAGTTCCTCTTGAATTGTTGCTATCCAATCAGGCTCCATTAATGCTTCTTTGACAGTTCGGAGCTTGACTGAAGACATAAATGTTGCATAGTGACAATGATCAGATAAGTCTTGTGAAGATCGAGTTTGGATGCCTGCTGATGGGTTTCCGATGATTTGACCTGGTGGGTGGTCCTTCATCCATACGTGTAGACGGGGTTGAAGGTGGTCAGCGGCTGCGGTGGAAGGAATATCTATAATATCTGAAGATTCTGTGGTTGGGGACGACAGTTCCCCCTGGACATGTGAGCAGCCCGCTGAATTGTCTTGAATTGGAAAGGTGGGATTTGAGTTTGCTTGGACAAATGATGGAGGTTCCCCCTGGATTGCGGACGGGAGTTCCCCTTGAACCTGAGAAGGTTCCCCCTGGATTGTTGGAAGTGTGATAATCCTTGGGTCAGTTCTTGTGTCAATGTTCTCTATATCTTCATCATCTGAGTCAGAAGAAACATTCGATGGTAAGGATTCTCTGCGGATAGGAACGGGAGCTACATCATCAAGTACTGGAACCTCGATGGTTGTCACTTGATCCGGAGTGGAGCTTTCCCCCTCAACCGGCGAGGTGGAAGTATTGAGTGATACTACATCGGATAGAGATGGACCAGATACGTCAGCATGTTGTTGTTGAGCTTCCGAGGACACAAGGACTTCGGATAACTTGGCTGTTTCTACAGGGTCGAAGAGATCTTCATAGTTTACTTCGACTATGTTTAGTGGACCCGAAGAATTGCTTTGGTTTCTGTTGATGGAGCGGTGTTGTGGACGTAATAGTCATCGAATTTGACATCGAAACTTTCGACTATTAGACTTGTGCGTCTAATGAGAACCCTATAGTCTACCTTGTTTGTTGAGTAGCCAAGAAAAATGCCTTCGTCAGACTTTGGTGCGAACTTGTTAAGATGATTTCTGTTGTTGATCACAAAACATCTACACCCAAATATGTGGAAGAATCGGACATTTGGTTTGTGGTTGTTAAGGCCCTCATACGGAGTTTTACTGAGACTCTTGCAAACAATGCTTCGATTTTGAATAAAACATGATGTGGCCACTACTTCGGCCCAGAAGTATAGAGGAAGGTGTGCGAAGTTTAGGATAGATCTGGCTGCTTCTACCAGAGTTTGGTTCCTTCGCTCTACCACTCCATTCTGTTGCGGTGTGTAGGGAGCTGAGAAGTTATGAGTGATACCTTTTGAAACCAAGAAACTATTTAAGAGATGATTGGTAAACTCGGTTCCATTATCACTTCGGATGCGGCGTACTGGTAACTTGATCTGAAGTTCAATTTCTTTGATAAAATTGATCAGTATCTACGGAGTTTCGTATTTGAGTCTTAGGAAGAAGACCCAGGTGAAACGAGTGAAGTCATCAACTATAACCAGTATGTATTTTTTGTGATGAAGACTGGCTACGGTAGATGGACCGTAGAGATCAATATGCAGAAGTTCCAAAGGTTCAGATATTGAGGAATCAACTATAATGGGATGGCTTGCCTTTGATTGCTTGCCACATTCACATGCATGACAGAGTGTATCATTGCTGAATTTGAGAATTGGGAGACCTCGGACGAGTTCTCCGGTTACCAGATTGTTGATATATCTGAAATTAAGATGGGCTAGCTTGCGGTGACATAGCCAGCTGACTTCAGAAACCGTTTTGGATAGAAATCATAGCTGCGGTTTCCCAATGATTAGAGAGACGTCCAGAGGATACATGGTTCCTTCGGACTTGGATTTGATCAAACAAGTGCTTCTATCGCTGGTCATTACATAGCAGTACTCCTTGTAAAATTCAACCCTGTGACCTGCTTTACATAGTTGGCCTACACTGATGAGATTGTGTTTAAGGCTTTCCACATAAGCAACCTTTTGGATAGAGAAGTTTCCCGCAGTAAGAACACCATAACCTCGGATTATCCCATTCGCATTGTTTCCGAATGTGACGTTTCCACCGTTGCAAATTGGCCTGAAATCCCGAAGGTACTCCAACCTTCCGGTCATGTGCAAGGAGCAGGCACTGTCGATTAACCATTCTTCTTCTTGTTCCTCCTTGCACAAAGCCTGATAATTACACGATTAGTTTAGGCATCCAAACTAGTTTGGAGCCTGGGATAAAAGATGAATTTCTGATTGATGCATGAACCAAGGTTGCAGGGACAGGCTTTATGTCAACTTTTAGGCCTAGTCCTGGGTGTTTGTGAGTTTTTGGAGTGTTGCGAGATTTAGAAAAGGTACGAGGTTTTTGAAAAGAACCATATTTGACATGAGATGAACCTTTTTGACAACTACACTGACATGCATAAATTTTGTCATTTACCTTGACACTTTGTTTGGTCAGCGGTCTAAATAACGAGGTAGGCTTGTGACCAGTCCGAGAGTGGTGAGGTCTGACAGTAGTGGTGTTGGTACTTAAAAAGGTACGTTTTGCAGAAGTAAGAGCACGAAAGAATTTCTTGGAGAGTGATTTCTGAAAACTTTGATGTGATATTAAAAGTGTTGGAGTTGGTAAAATCCCCTTTCATTTTGGGTCATCTAAGTAATAGATTTGAAAACCATTATTTCGAAAAGACTGTACTCCTTTTTGGGTTGTGTCGGATGTTTTTGAAATGGTTGTTGAAGCTGTACATTCCTTTTTGTATGTTTTCTTGATTGGAGAGTTTTTTGAAAAATAATGTGAGAAAACAAACTTTTCTGGACTCTTACATTTAGGAAATCTGACATGTTTTTTGGTTTTTGAAAAGATTTCCCGATTTTTGCCTCGGGATCGAATTTCCTCTTTGAAAGGCTTTTTAGCCTCAGTTTTTGGAGAACCACAGTCATTGGTGTTCAGCTGCGGTTTCCTAGAGACCTTTGAAATTTTTTGAAAACAAGGGCTAGATTCATCTGAACTAGAAGATTCAAGACTTTGAGAGCATTGACCCACTTCAAAGTTTTCTATGGGTATTTCATGATGAGTTGGCTGAAGAGTCACTGAGCTTTTGACTGAGGACTGCGGTAAAGATGATTTTGACTACCTCAAAATAGGACTGAGTTGGGACTTCTGTGGGACTTCTGTGAGACTTTTGTGGTTCATGACTGCAGTGAGATATACTGGGCTCTGTAGGCAGAGATGGAAAGTCCACTAAGACTTCAGGGCTTTCTATGAAAATTTCCTCATCAACAACTGATGAAGTTTGAGAATTAGGAATTTGATCACTTGAGTGACCCGAAAATTCAGGCAAAATTTTCTCAATGACACAGTTGTTACTTAGATTAAGAAGTCTACCGAAGTGAGTTGTGATGTCTTCGGGAAAGGTTTTGTCATTGACTGGGAAATGGAACTCTCGGTCAGGAGGGACATAAAGTTGATCTTTGTTAAACCGGGGTGAGGAATCCTTTACGGTAGGATATCCATTTGACCAACCCCAATTATAGGTGTTATCTACGGTTCCATTGTTCACCAAATTTTCAATAGCTTCACTTTCATTGAACAGTTTTTCTATTAATAGATTTAAACGTACAATTTCACTCTGAGCTAAATCTCTTTGGTTCAAAGCTATTTCTAGTTGTGTTTCACTCAACATTCTTGCATCTTTCTCTAACTCTAGGTCTTTTTCTAACATAGCTACTTTGAGTCTTTTGTTATCCAGTCGTCCTCTTACAAGAAACATCTCTTGGGACGCTATATTCTTCTCATCTAGAGCTTTGTTATGGTCTGTAAGGACGGCAGCACATGTGTCATTAAGATTGTCTATGAAGGGTTGACAGTCATGCATGCTATAGTTTAGAGTTTGAATCATGAGTTTTACCTGTTCGACGATGCTTAGAGTTCCATCCTTTGCCATGTAGCAGTAGTTCTTTTCCAACTTTGTAGACCCATCGTCATTCGCAGTTGCCAGCATGCAAAACTTGCATTTTCCTTTGATGTTGCTGGTGTCTTCGTCTTCATCTCCAGATGACCAAACTTCATGGTCTCTTTTTACATGGGCTACGTATGCCCTTGCCTTTTCCTTTTCCTCCAAGTCTTGAGCCATTCTAAGGTAGAATGCTCTATCTTTCACTATGTTAGCCTTGCAGTCTTTTACAAAATGATTATCCTTGTTGCACTTATGACAAATTACAACATCACTTTTATCTTCTGAATAGGTACCGGAGTCAGTTAGATTGATGGGCTTTGGTGCCTCTTTGGGTTGAGTAGTCTGAGGTTGCGGTGGTGGGTGAGAACTTTTGGCATATTGAGAGTGATTATTCTGAGGGTTGAAGTTGCGGTTGAATGGAGGTTTGTTGAACTGCTGATTCTTACGAAAAGAAGGAGGTGGTAGCCGGTTGAACTGTTGGCTAACAAGAGCAATAGCCTTCTGAAATTCTTCTTCATCATCATACTCTGAGTCAGCTTCGTAGGACTGCGAAGGATTGTCATACGAGGGAGAGTAGTATTGAGTATGTGGAGCTTGTGCTATAAGAGCAAGTGGTCCTCCGAAGTCAGCACAATCTTTGAGTACAGTGGATTCTTGTGCTTGCAGTTCCCCGTAAAGCTTGTAGAGAGATAAAGAATAATTTTTTCTGTCTCCTTGGACTATCATTTTAGCAGTAGTCCAGTGTCTTCCCAAGCCATTGAGAAACTGAAGATTTGTCTCATGGTTACTTCGGACCGTGCCAGCATCAGATAACTTTGTGACAATCAGGTTGAATCTTTTGAAGGAGTCTTCCAAACTTTCGCCAGTATGAGCTTTGAAATTGTTGAACTCATCGAGTGCGGTTGTGAGCTTCTTATCTTGAGCTTGTTCTGTGCCCTCATATAGGTTTTTGAGAACATCCCAGATCTCTTTTGCTGACTTGCAGTTTATGATAATGTCGAAGTTAGCAGGAGCAACTCCACAAGAGATTTCATAAAAAGCAACAGCATCATTTTCCATTTTATCGAGATCGTCTTTGGTGGGACGATTCAGGGCTGGTTGTCCTCCTCCTAGTCTGGCTGTGGCGTCGTCGGTTTGAACTGGTGTAAGATCAGGGACATGTGGCCCTTCTTCTACAGATCGCCATACATCTCTACCAAGTCTCCTTAAGTATCTTTCCATTCTCTGAGACCAGTGATGATATTCATTTGCCACCAATATTGGAGCTCTATTAGAACCACCAACACTGTTGGAAACATTGAGAGATAATTCTTGTGCCATATTTCCTTGTTTTTTTTTTGAAAGATTTTGATTTTTTTTAAGGAATGAGCTCTAGTGGTATAGAAGGCCTTTTGAAAATCAGAGTTTTGTTTCAAAAAGCAACCACTTTGGCTCTGATACTAATTGTTGAGAGAAAAACTTGAGAAACACACTTGAACAAACATTAGAACAAGTTTATATTGCGCAAATTAAAGTTAATCTCAAAGGATCATAAAGCTCAACAATAATATAAGTTAGAGTTAGATAGTTAGATGATTAGTTGCGGAAATATAAGGAAATATAAAAGACAGCAAGTATTATATCAAGTATACACTTAAGTTGATTCTTAACAAGGAATGCAATCAAACCAAGTTAGTAAGTGAGATCAAACTTAGTGATTAAGTCTTAGAAAGACTTGCTCTGAAGAGATACTTCAAACAGTTACGATTCTATTTAAGAGATAAGTGAAGAGAGTAAGGTGAGTGATAAGATTTCAAGATGCGTAAGAGAGAGATTATTTTCATTGAGAAAGGGAGAACTCTATTTATAGAGTCTCGAAGATTACATACAGTATAATCTGTTTAAGAGTTACCACGCATGACACTTTGGATAAAAGAAAGTACTTATGAAAAACAGATAAAAGACTAAACTAAGAACCGGTGACAATAACTGCGGTTGTTGATCTTAACTGCGGGGAGAGATTGAATGCGGTTGTTGAACGCGGCTTCGGATTTGTTTTATGTTTAAGAGGGTCACTTTAATGTTTCAACAGGCTCCCAACACTAGATCTCATCCTAGGTTTTCCTAGGGAAAACTCCACACCACTCTCTGCCATCAGCTGTAGAGGGAACTCTCGCTAACTTCCTCTAACGAGCTCACGAATACAATTACATATCACTAAAATCAGATAATTCTTCGAATGGAAGATCTCACACTACAACGTTTGACTCAGACAAGAGCTGCACAATAGAGTTAAAACCTAACCATCTAAAATTATTTAGTTCGAATAATATGTAACTTAGCATATTTGCTTACTAGTTAGCTGAATTTAGTTATGTTGGAACCTAAAAGTGAAACTCTAGCAATCACTTTCCTTTGTATGTTCCGGAGTCAACCAAGTTCCAAATTCAGTCCTTATTCCGGAATCAACTTAAAGTTTGGAGTCTGTATGGTGTCCGCAGCAAAGATTGGTGAATGTCCGAAAATACTCTTTTGTCTGTATTAATTGTATTTGTCATTTTTTTTGATGTAACATCTCATAGGACTTAGTCCCTTTTGTAAAAACTTAGATAATCAGAGTGTCAGGGGCAACTTTATTATCTGGTTCTATGTATGTGTTATGGTCCGAACGATGTAATCAGTCTTCCTATTTATAGGAGCATTTAATGACAAAATACTTGATGGATTGTTCAAACAAAAATAGCAATATCCTAGTTTACTTCACCTTCCATTCTCTTTCAAGTCATTCTCTCAAACATTCTTTTGGTTCTTAATATACTGTCTTTACCTTGATCATTATCTTCACTCTTCATTAATATCTTGAACACTTTATTGAATGCATTAACTCAGACTTGACTGGTCTTGCCAGACTTGACTGGAACATTCCTTAGTAAGCAGACATTGATCTTAAGCATTAACTCAAGGTTTTAGTTTTCAAACCTTGTCCCTGCGCATCATATCTCTTGTTCTCTCAATTGGTATCAGAGCTTGAGTGGTTGTCCTTTGGATCCATAAGATCATATTATAGTTGGTTTGAAATTACCTTGGTATTTCAACCATTTCTGTGTTCAGGATAAAAGTTCTTCTATATACCACTTTTGCTTGAAGATATCTTAACTTCAATGGCTGCTTCTAATCCTCAACAAATGTATTCAATGCAAATAGCAAATAGCGTGGGTTGCCTTACTCGTGGCCCACTGCTAGTTATTGAAGAATATGATCAATGGAAAGGTTTTTGCTGGCTAAAGAGAAAGGTGAAGCTATCTGGAGATCCGTCAAAGAAGGCCCTCATGTTCTAGTTAGAACAACAGTTAGAGATGATGCTGCTCAACTCATGGGTCAAGATGAACAACGACCAGCTCTTCTCACTGCTGACGATATTGAGAAGCTGCATGCTGATCAAGTGGTGTTTTCCGAAATGGTGTTTGGCGTTCCACCATCTCTCTTTAAACACATTAAGTTGTGTAAATCTGCCAAAGAGATTTGGGACACGCTTCAAGATTTGATCGAAGGTTCAGAAAATATGAAAGACAAGCGTCTAACATTTGTTGTAAGCGAGTTTGACACCTTTACAACAACTCATGGTGAATCACTTGCCTCAGCCTCCAACCGATACCGAATTGTAGTCAACAACATGACTGCTCATGGGATTGTCCGAACTCCCTCGGAGTACAATCTTAAGTTCATAAACAGCCTTATTAAAGGATAGGGAAACGTGAAATCTTGTCTTCAAAGCAATGGAACTATGAAGAATCTGAAGCTTTACCAACTATTTGACGAACTTCAAGGTCATGAATCAAACGTTGCTCAGACCTTAGGAGAACTCTCCGGATGTCCTCTTGCTCTCGTCAGTTCCTTTGAACCATCTATTCCAAACCCATCCATCTTGGACCCTCTCAAATCCGTTGTTCCACCTGTTCAACCCTCCTTACCTATCCTATCAACTCAGAACTATCCTATTGATCGTAATCTTGATTTCGAAGCAATAGACTCTGAACTTCGTTTCCAACAGGAGTTCGCACTACTCTCCATGAAATACAAATGTTCTTTTAACCCTTTTTACAAACCATAACAAAATCACTTTCATGCTCCTCATTAAAACAATCCCCAACCATACTCTGCTCCGGAACCTCAATCCACTCCAGAAATTCCACCAGCCTACAAACCAAACATCACTAAAACCAATTCCATCCCGGAACATCAACAGGCTCTAAAATCTGACAAACCTAAAATTGTGTGTCATAAGTGTGGTCATGCAAACCATTTTGCAAAATATTGTCTGGCCGATATTCCACAAAAACCGAAAATCAGGGATTCTGTTTACTATGCCCGAAGAGCCCAGGAAATAGCTGAAAGTAAAAGGCATTTGTTACAACCGTGTCTAGAGATGTGGAAGGATATTGGTCGTCCGGAGATGATGATGATATGGTTACTGGAAGAAACATGTGTCTAATGGCGAGACAAACAATTGAGTGTGATGATGGCTATTGGTCTTCAGGGCCAGAAGATGAAGATGATGTTGCTGAACCAAACTACTGCTATATGGCCACCAACGATCCACTGGGTCGAAGCATCGTTCAACAGGTAAAATCTATGATTACTAATAATAATTTTGATATGTCTCTTTGTGAATCTTATCTGACCCAAATCCAAACAGATATGAACACTATCTATAGAGCCTATGAGTCAGCCATAGAAGCCAGTGAGAATAAGGACAGTGAATTGAGTCGTCTTAGGTTACGTTTTCAGGATAAGAAATTAAAAATAGAGTCTTTAGAACGAGATCTTGTAATGTCACAAGATGAATGTATCATTCTTAAAGATAAATGTGAAATAACTTATTCTGAAAGAAATGTTTTAATTTCTGATAACAAACGTCTTAATGCCAAAATAGATGCTTTGCATAATTCTATTGACTTGCTTGAAGCAAATAAACGGATGACTCATAACTTTCATCATCCTTGTTCAAAAGCTCTTGGTCTCGGAAGCGAGTTTCCTAAACCAATAGCTAGTCTGTTGAAGGAGTTACAAAACCTGACTTTTATGGGAGATGTTCCGAACCGTCAACATTCGGATACTCCTATTTCTCCCTTGCCACCTCTTCCTAAAACCTCTGACAAAGTTGCATCCTTAATTCCTGTATTCAAACCAATTGTTGTCAAGTGTCCTGATTCCACGCCACTTCCGCTTCTAACAAACCTGGACCTGAATCGGACCACAAAATTCCACAATAGTGTTGCAAATCTCATCGATTATGTTCTGAAATACAATCCTCCTAACAAATGTGTTGTTGAGGAAATTCTTCCTGTGACAACTGAAACTGTTACTTCTGAGTTTGCATGGGCATCCTTAGTTGATAACATTGAAACCTCAAGCAATGTCTCCTCTGATTCTTGTGAATCAAATTCTTTGGTAACCTCTAAAACAACCTTGGTGCCCATCAAGCCCAAGTTTGGAAATCCTTCAAGTGGTCAATCGTCCAAGTCAACATCTGACCAAAGAAAGAAACCATCCTTGAACCGAAAAGATGTCATTAGTCTTAAGCAAGAAGCCAAAAATGCCCTTAAAGAGGAAGTTAGGACAAGACAAAACTTTAGATTTCTTGAAAAGTCCAAAAGGAATGTGTCTAGGAGTAATAGCAAATCTTCTTCTCAGAATCAAAACACATTTGGTCCCGTTAAGATTCTCAAAAGACAATCAAATCTTCCTAGTCAATCCAAACCTGAGAAATTTGTCAAACATACTCCTAAAGTACAGGTATCAAGTACTCTACCTGTCTGAAATGACTCTTCGCGAACCGTTTCATCAGTTTTTATAGCCAAAACAGATGGTACAATTTTCAAATCTCAATCTTTTTCAAAATCAAATGGACCGTCAAAAAAAGAAAGATTTTCAAAGAAACCAATTTCACAAAAATCTTCAAAAAAAAACTTGTTTGGAAAGTAAAAGATCCCTTGACTCCGGACGCACCCACTGCTCCGGAAGCCACATGTCCGCAGAAGGTGATTCCTAACCACCAGGTTATTAAGTATGATTATTGGATAGATGAGAAAACCATGACCTTTTGCCTGTTTCCGAAGAATTTACGTGATAACTCTAAGAAACACATTGTTGTTCGTAATTCACAACCCAAGTCCAAAGCCCATAGTCTTGTCTCTAAACCTAACTCGGAGCCTAAAAACTATGTCACTCACTAATTTTGCAGGTACTTTGTGCTTCGGAGCAAGATACAATATGGTATATTGATAGTGCTTGCTCCATGCACTTGACGGGGCAGAAGGACTTTCTGCGAGATCTCAAACTTTCTCCAAATGTTGGTTACGTGACATATGGCAACAACTCCAACTTTCACATTCGTGGTTATGGCATCCTCACCAATGGAAATTTCTCTATTTCGAACATGGCTTACGTAGCTGACCTGAAGCATAACTTGATAAGTGTAGCTCAACTCACTGCCTCAAATCGGCGTGTTGAATTTTGCAAGAAACATAGCTACGTGATGACCGAAGACAGAAAGAATGTTTGATCAAGTCAAATCGCAACAAGAACATGTACCCGCTCGACATCAACATGATCATTGGCAAACCTCAGCTCTACCTTCTCTCCAAAGTTGTTCCTGATGTAAGCTGGTTATGGCACCGAAGGCTTGCTCATTTGAATTTTCGGTACATGAATGATCTTGTATCTGGCGAAATGGTAAGAGGACTACCCCTCCTAAAGTTTGAAAGTGACCATTTATGTGCTGCATGTGAGTGTGGAAAGCAATCAAAGAGGGGTCATCTTGTCATCATTGAAAAATCAATCTCGGATCCATTGGAACTTCTTCATATTGATCTATGTGGACCATCAACTGTAGAGAGTCTTCATCATAAGAAATACATTCTTGTGATTGTTGATGATTTTACAAGGTTCACTTGGGTCTTCTTCCTTAGGCTAAAGTCTGAAACAGCCTCTGAACTCATCAACTTCATCAAAGGAATTGAAGTTCTAGTCAAACTTTCTATAAGAAGAATCCGAAGTGATAATGGCTCGGAATTCACCAATGGCACCATTGAAAAATTCCTCACCGAGAAAGGAATTGATCACAACTTCTCTGCTCCTTACACTCCACAACAGAATAGTGTAGTCGAAAGACGCAATAGCACACTTGTTGAAGCTGCTCGATCCATGATTAACTTTGCAAACTTGCCACTCTACCTCTGGGCCGAAGCCGTATCAACTACTTGCTTCACTCAGAATAGAAGTATCATCAATTGACGCCTCAACAAAACATCATATGAAGCCATGAACGGTTGGAAGCCAACTATCTCGTTTCTTCATGTTTTCGGATGCAGATGCTTTATCAAGAACAACCGTGATCAGCTTACCAAGTTCCAACCCAAAGCTGATGAAGCCATCTTCCTTGGATATTCTGCTAAATCAAAGGCTTATCGAGTTCTTAACCGACGAACTCGTGTTCTGGAAGAAAGCTTTGATGTAACTTTCGATGAAAATTTCGCTCGGAATTCTGGTCCTACTCATGTTACCACTCACATTATGGAGTCCTATGCTCCTCCTCCGGAATCTTCGAACATTCAAGTAATTCATGAAATTGAATTTGAAACCCTATTCGAACCCTCAGAAATATCCCTTGATTCGGAATCTCGAACAAGGCTAATATCATCAAATGATGCCCCTGTTTCTCAAAATGTTTCCGGACCGACTCCCAGTCTTCCTCCATTTGATTCTGAACCATTTCAACCTTCTCGGGTTGGAGGGAGAATGGTCAAACTTCCCTTGAATAAAATATGGATGGATTCCTTAATGTAGCTGTTGAATTTGATCCCAATCCTATCAACAATGATGATGAAGTAAATTTCTTTGACTTCCCACCTGAGGATGATTTCAACCTCTCCGGTAAAGAAATTCAGGGGGAGCATCATCCTCAAGTTCAAACAATTCAGGGGGAACAACACAACCTCATTGTCAATATAGGATCATCTGCCGCTCAAGAGCTACCGAGACTTCATATCTGGACTCAAGATCACCCTCCAAATCAAGTAATCGGAAATCCAAATGTTGGTATTCAAACTCGCTCAGCTACAAGTGTTCAAAATGAATGTCATTTTTCGGCATTTATCTCTATGGTTGAACCCAAATCTATTAAAGAAGCACTAGAACATGTTGACTGGATTACAGCCATGCAGGAAGAATTAACAGAGTTTGATAGAAACGAACTGTGGACTGTCGTCCCTCCTCCTCCGGATCACCCAATTGTCGGTACGAGATGGGTATTCCGAAACAAGCTAGACGGCGATTGAGTTATTATTCGGAATAAAGCAAGACTGGTTGCCAAAGGATTCACACAGATCGAAGGGCTTGACTACGACGAGACTTTTGCTGCAGTTGCCCATCTTGAAACAATCAGAATATTTCTTGCTTATGCTGCTCACAAAGGCTTCAAGGTTTACCAAATGGATGTTAAGAGTGCTTTTCTAAATGTTGAACTGGATATTGAAGTATATCTTCAACAACCTCCTGGTTTTGTCAATCTCTCATTTCTGAACCATTTCTACAAGCTTCGAAAAGCTGTATATGGCCTCAAGCAAGCTCCTCGCGCCTGGTACGAAACACTCACTGACTTTCTCAAACGCTCCGGTTTTCAAAGGGGAATTCTTGATCCAACCCTGTTCCGAAGATCAAATGGAAAACATCTCATGCTTGTCCAAATTTATGTCGACGGCATCATTTTTGGATCCACCGATTCAGCAATGGTTGCTGACTTTGCTAAGCTAATGGTCAGTAGATTTCAAATGAGTATGAATCGGGAATTAAGCTTCTTTCTTGGCCTCCAAGTCAAACAAACTAACAAAGGAATTTTCATTCACCAAGAGAAGTATATTTCGGAACTCCTCAAAAAGTACTCAATGGACACCTGTGCCTCAGCCAAGGTACCAATAGGTTTCAGACACAAGCTCTTTTCGGACACTTCAGGTGTAGCAGTTGATGAAAAGAAGTACATAGGAATGATTGGATCCCTGCTCTATCTTACAGCAAGTCGTCCGGACCTCATGTTTGCTAGCTGTCTTTATGCCAGATTTCAAGTAAATCCAAAGATGTCCCATCTTTTGGCTGTTAAGCAAATGTTCTGATACCTCAAAGGTACAAAGAATCTCGGAATCTGGTACCTAGAAAATGAGAGTTTTCTTCTTCCAGCTTACTCAGATTCAAACTATGGTGGTCTTCAATTGGATAGAAAAAGCACATCTGGTGGCTGTCAATTTTTAGGAGGTCGATTGGTTAGTTGGTCATACGAGAAGCAGAATTGCATTGCACTCTTTACAACCGAAGCAAAATACATTGTTGCTGCTAGCTATACCTCTCAAGTTCTCTGGATGAAATCTCAACTTTTGGATTACGGTTACCGCTTTCAACGCATTTCGATCTATTGTGATTCTCAAAGTGTCATTGCAATTTCACACAATCCAATTCAGCACTCAATGACAAAGCACATTGACATACGGTACCATTTCATTAAAGATCACATTTTAAATGGTAACATTGAACTCATTTTTGTTCCAACTGACGATGAAATTGCTGATGTCTTTACTAAGGAATTAGACGAAACCTAGTTCAACGGTTTTCTGAACAAAATGGGTATGATGATGTTTGATCCTCAATTCTTTCAAGAGTTATGTACTCTCTGATGGAAACATCAGGAAGTAAAGTTGGTTCCAAAGCTAAATCATTTTACATATCGGAACTATTATCTCTCAGAATAATCAGGATCATTTTATGTGTCTTTTTATCTAACCTTCAATCTCAGCGTAAGTTGAACAGCTACTAAATATTTTGACATTCAAAGGCCAATATAGTCACATTGGTAACAACCTTGTCTCAGAACTTACTGCATAACGTCATCTCGGAATTCAAATCCGGAAAGGTATTGTATTCTGAACTCCGGAAGTTTTTCAAATCTCACTCCGGAATTTCAAAACCTTGTTCCAAAATTTTTTAAAATTTTGCTCCGGAAAATCCTAAATCATTTTGCTCCAGAATCATCTCAAATTTTTCTCTCCGGAATCTTTTCAACTTTTTGCGCTCCGGAATCTCCTTAAAACTTTTGTCTCCGGAATTTTCAAAATAACTCCGGGCCATTTTAAGCTCATATGCTTCATTCCGGAACAAATCACAAACTTTCATCCCAGACTTCTCATTTTATGCAAACCATTTTCAAAACTTCCGAAACACCATTGTTCCGGAATCAAACATTGTGAAGTCCAAATGTTTTTAAGATGAAATGTTTTCCAACAGTTACTTTTGTCGATACATATCCTTTCTCCTCGAAATCCGCTCCACAATTGCACATCTCCGAAAAGCAAACATCCCATCACTCAAACGACGGTTTATATTTTATGCCTTGAGCCAATTGAAAATTTCGTCATCACAAGTCAACTCACCCTATAAATGGCAAGACATTAAATGCAACTCGTTTCTAATTCCGGATATCATCATTGCCTTTCTTAACTCGCCCCTTTTCTATCACCTATATGAACTCCCTTAAAACCCATTTTACCTCTTTACGCGCACAAAACCCTCAAACCCATCTTCTTCAAGCATTCAAACTATTCTTCAAGCTTTCAACTTGTTCATCAATGACATCTTCTTCTCCCACTGAAAATGTCCAAACTGCTCCCAAAATCTCAAAATTCACTACGAAAAAGAAATCGTCCAAGGGCTCATCTCATTCCATGTCGACAGAACCTTTCTTAAGGGAGACAACTCAACTCTTTTCACTGGATCCAAACGACTATGATGAGTCGATTCAAGTGATGATCGAGTTCATCGCTCATCACCCAATCTCTGTGCCACTCATGGAGATTCCAGATCCTCCAATCCTACTTTCTCTATTTCACACAGCGTTTGAACGCATCAAGATTCACAATGGAACTCTTGAAACAAAAATCACTGGAGATAGGATCATGCCTATTCATAAATCAACCTTCTTGAAGGTGATTGAGGTTGCAGAAAACCCATAAGACTTTGTTGTTCAAGAACCAACGACTGAAGAGTTTTAGCCGTTTCTGAATCACATTGGGTACTGTTGAGAGAAAAACTTTGAGACACACTTGAACAAACGTTAGAACAAGTATATTGCAGAATAGTTAATCTCGAAGGATCTAAAAGCTCAACAATAATATTTAGAGTTAGATAGTTAGAGAGTTAGTTGCGGAAAAGTAAAGAAATGGAAATGACAACAATTGTTATATCAAGTATACACATAAGTTGATTCATAACGAGGAATGCATTCAAACCAAGTTAATAAGTGAGATCAAACTTAGTGATTAAGTCACAAAATACTTGCTCCGAAGAGAGAGTGTAATCAGTTATATTCTAGTAAGATTTGTGAGTAAGAAGAGATGCGTAATTAGATAGAGAGATAAAAAAGATAACTTCAGAGATGTGTATTCAGATGATAGATTGATTCTAAGTGAGAATGAGCTCTATTTATAGAGACTCAAGAAGTTACATTTGAATCACTCTCTAAGAGTAGCCATGCAAGGCATACTGGACAATAGAGAGTATTACAGAAAGACAAACAAACTAAATAAAGTAGAATGATTGCGGTTGACCAGATGACTTCGGATGCGGTTGCTGAAGAGGAAGCTTGACTGCGGTAGCTTGTTGGCTGCGGTAGCTGAAGTTCAAGAGGGTCACTTTTCATGATTCAACAATTTCCCCCTAAGTGACCTCTTTAACTTTTGTTCAGCTATCAAGTTTAAGAAACTTGATCAGGATCCACCAAAACTTCCTGACGTTTTCCAACCAAATGATCCTTCTTAAAATCTCGAACTTGACTTCGGCAGTTGTATGCTTTGATCTTTCGACTGCGGTTCGACAGATTTCAAGTTGCTTCCTGGTGAGGCGATTCATGGCAGTCATAGGAATAAAGTATTTAACTTTATCGGTTTTCCTTTTGAAAATGACTCCAAGTTCAGGGAAGTTGGTTGCACCTAAGGATCTTTCTTGATAGCCTTCGGTAGGCATTGGTGCAGGGTCGAGTGGTGGTAGATTGATCTTTTTGGCAATGGTGGGGTAGATGTCTGCATCGATTTTAGCAAAATCACAGACAGTCTCCTTCAAAAACATACTAGCCCTTTCAAGAGCTATCTTCATCTTCGGGTGCTTCTCCGACTTGTTCTAGAACACCTTAGCTATGAGAAAGACTTCTTCAGGATTCATGGAGGGGAAGTCAGCTTGGGTGCGGACATAGTCGTGATCCCTTCTAGTGAGAGTGTATTGGATGAAGTCAGCCTTCATGAATTTCCGGAGCTTGTAGTTTTTGACTGCGGATGGTCTGTCGTTAGACCAGATTTTCTCA
This sequence comes from Lactuca virosa, assembly GCF_052849685.1. Taxonomy (NCBI): domain Eukaryota; kingdom Viridiplantae; phylum Streptophyta; class Magnoliopsida; order Asterales; family Asteraceae; genus Lactuca; species Lactuca virosa. The sequence goes on from NC_136434.1 coordinate 46,799,579, forward strand.
ATGGGAGAGGAATGCTTAGCATAAAATCGGCTCAGTCTCTCGAATTCCATTGGCAGTCTTTTGTGGTCTGGAAGGCTGCGGTCAAACTGCTCAAATACTGTGAAGTATTTGGCATTTGGGGAGATTGCAACATCCCAGTAGCCATCCGAGGGGGGTTCAGCATATGTGAGGTATGGCTTGTAGTCGTCATCCAGGAGTCTGCGGTGGGGATTGATCTAAGAGTTTATCAATGATTCATCCATGACAGTGTCAAAACCGCATTCTCTCCATATAAGCTCAGCAAGTTTAGCTGCTTTCCAATCTTTTTTCTTTTGGGTGGTGGCAGGGGAGTCGTTTGAGCTCGGAGAGGACATGTGATCCACCAAATTTTTGAAGTGAGGGGGGGTCTCTGGTTTCTCAGGAGTGATCTCCTTTTGTCGTGGAGTGTTATGAGGTGGAGTATGATGAGATTGTTGTGGTGAGGGTTGCGGTGTAGGAATTTTTTATGTAATGATGGGGGGCTTTGATGTTGGGAGATGCTTTGGGAGTGATTGGAGTGATGGTCTTCTTCTTCCTCACTTCCCCCTCTTGAGGAATGCAACGCAGGAGCTTCCTCAAGCCATTGTCTAAGGCCATCAACTTTGGCATACACTTCTTGAAATTGAGCTTTGAGGGCATCTGCCAGTTGTTGATTGTTGGGGATGGTGGAGTTGAAGAGCAGCCTGTGAATTTCCTTGGTGAGTTGAAGGATTTCGAGACCATGGAAGTTGGTTGGCAAGGAGCGTTGCAAGCGGTTGATAGTAGCTTGAAGGACTGAGATAATGGACTCATATGCAGTGTGAGTCTCAGATATCAGCTTTTGAGATTGGGTGGCTTGATCCGTAATGGCTGCTTGTGGATCTTTCTTGATTGCGGGCACCTCAGAGATGAGGCGTTCCGCAGCAGCCATGAATTCCTTGTGATCTGCTTGACGATTGTTATCCAGGGATCGAATTCCCATTTCAACTTTGAGGGAGATACGCTCAGCAACCAATCTCTCACGAGTTTCCAAGCGTTCGATTCTTTCGATCAATGACTGCGGTCCGGGTGTGTCTTCTGGTTGCGGTTGAGTTGGCTTGACCGCAGCAAGAATTTGATCGACCTTTGCTTGTAGGCTCAAAAATTCTTTCCTTGTTACAGCATTCTTCTTCTTTTTCTTCTTCTCTTTGGGCTTGGAAGTTGAGTGGTGAGAGCCACTGGATTCTTCTTCTTCATCAAACATCATAAGATCATCATCAGAGGGAGAGGGTTTTTTTTACCTCTTGTAGATCAACATCATCAAAACCGAAGGTGGGAGCAGAGCTGACTTCTATTGCGGTTCCTTCGTCTTGTGAGTCTTGAACAGGTGGAGTTGGAGGGACTTTGGAAGCACCAGCACCGTCATGAGTGGATTGGGCCTTGCGGATTGTCTCAGCCATCTCAGTCATCCAATCTTGAACTTTCAGTATGGTGTCTACGGTATTGGCATTGTTAATTGCATCTGCCCAATACTTAGCCACAGCTTGGATTTCTTGTTCTTTTTGCTGCTCTTGCTTGATTTGTTGATCTTTTCATGCTTGGAATGCCCTACGGAAAGCGGCGTACTTCTGGATGTCGGCTTCAGATACCGGAGTGTAGTTCAACCATGAGTCATTAGAGTTGTCACCGTCAAATCCTTGGTATCGCACCGAAGTGTCCTTCGGGTCCACGGATCCTTGCACATTTATGCACACCGTGCCTAAACCACCTGTTACTGATGTAAGCAGAGTAGGATTTCCTGAGCTTCCTCGGTCTCCTTGACCCGTAGTCAAGTTTGGCCTCGGCTCAGTTCCGGCAAGGGCGGAAGAAGTGCCCTACGGTTGGGAAGGTGTTTGAAGTGTATGGGTGACATTCAAGAGGATGGAGTTCAACTCCTCATGGGAAAAGAAATGCAGTCGGGAAGCCCTGGAGACCTTAGGGCTAGAACCAGTGTTATCCTCTTGGGAATGAACTGGGGGGTGTCTCCACGATGAGATGAAACATACTCACTTTCTGAGCCGGAGTGGTATTCGATTGTGGAGTTGAATGGGTCTGCGGCCACCCCAAGGACTACCGGAGCCTTTTGAGAGGCTAGGGTATCAGTCCGGTCACGCATTTGGCCAGTGGGATTGGTTTTTCTTTTCTTAAGGATGGCAATTGGTTGCGCATCCTCATCATAGTCACTGTCATTTGTGGTTGCGGTTGGTTTGGTTTTGCGTTTCTTGGAGGGTGCGGTTGGTTTGAGAGCTTCTTTCTTTGGGGTTCTTTGTTTCTTTGAGACGTTGCGGGGGCCTTGATGAGTTGAGGCTAATTTCTTTCTTCTTTGAGAAAGATTGGAGAGAGTAGTGGAAGATGGGACTGCGGTACTTCCAGGGGTAATGATTGTGGATGGGGTTTGAAGAGGCGGGGTAGGAAGGTATGGGGCAATACCTTCCGTAGCCTCAATATGATCTGAGACATCAGCAGTCTCAAGACCAAGAGTGTTGAGAATGTGGGTTGGAAGTCTTCTAATTGGTCCAAAAATAGATTGATCAGATGATGGATTGTACCTTTTAAGATCCTTGGTGACAAAGAAGTTGATGTCGTTGCCCATGCTGATTCCTGCGTCCGCATGGAGGTCTGAAATGCAGAGGGACCAGAATCTTGCAAACGTAAGCTCAGTAGGGTTCTCTCTTGGGCTCTCCTTGGGAATGTATTGTAGAAAATCATCCCATAGAATCTGACCGTAGTTTACATCATGGACAGTGAAGATGCTCCATACTAACTCTAGGAGCTTGAGTCCCATATTATCCGTGCCTCCGGTTCTGCCGGATAGACTGCGGATGACAAAATGGAAAACGAATTGCCAGACCGCAGGCAGTTGGTTTTTCTTGAATTCTCCAATTCCTTTGATTTTCTTCTGATATCCCATTTGGTAAAGTGCAGAAGTGATCTCCGCCATTGATGGAGTAAAAATCTTGATTGAAGGATGAACAAGAAGGTTAATGGCAGAAATAAACTTTTCTTTAGACAGAATTACTAAAGAATCATTAACTAGGTTTAGATGCACTTCTTGTGGGTTCTCGAGTAGTCGATAGGCTGAAAAGGCACATTTGAATAGGGTGGAAAGGGGAACAACGTCTGTGAACGAATCGAAGGGGCCAAACAGGGGGTGATTGTTCAAGAACTTGATCATCAGCTTGATTGGAGCATTGTAAGATGAATGGTCTTCGAACACGGCTCTGAAATGGCTTGATGCTATCGTGGGAGTGGGATGTCTTGAAGCAGAGTCTGAACCAGTACGGTTCACTGATCCAGAAGCTTTGGAGTGTTTCTTGGATACACCAGATTTCACCATTGTAGCAGTTTGAGAAAAAGTGAAGAAACAGAGTGTGATAATGGAGAAGGGGTTCAAAGTTCAGAGAGCGTAAACTGTTCTTGGGGAAGAAGAAAGGTTTTTATAGGGGCTTATGGGAGTGGGAAACGTTTTTTTTATTTACCCTAGGTGAAAAGGATAAGGTAAAAAAAATGGGGGTTCTTTTGATTTGGGAGGTGAAATCTCAGCCACATATTATGAAACGGTTTAAAATTTTTGGATTTTACCAAAAAGGGATTTGCATTTAATGAAAAATCAGACGTACATCATCACGTCAGGTGATCGTGTGGTGAGGTTTTGTTTGATCCGTTGTACAAAAAGAAGTTGTAACGGATTGGACGTGCTGGGTAAGATGAAAAGACAGATTAAGGATGTGTTTATGGAAAAACGTTCTTTTTGTCATCATACCTAAAATAGGTCTGACACAAGGTTTATTCAAAAAGAGAATGAGACAGTTTCTCAAGGAATGTTTTTTATTTAATGTTTTATTTAATGAAGGATCATTAAATAGCACACCATGATTCAAAGACTAATGAAACAGTTGAGAAATTGCGGATGGGTAGATGTATGACTGCAGTAGAAGAACTGAGGAGAGCACTTGTACAAGAAGTTAGTAACAACAAACAATAAGGACCAATGAAAGATAAATATGATATATGTTTGCGGTACATAGACTGTGGTATACAGGATATACCAAAACCATCTATCATAAGTAACTTCAGTTAGGACCGCAACAGAGACCAAGGATGGTCTGCGGTGCCTATCAATTCAAGAAGAATTGTGGGTCCGGATTCATCATTCCTAACATTTGTAAGAAAGTGTTGAGCTTTGTAGAGTCAAGTGCCTTTGTGAATACATCAGCAATCTCTTCATGAGTATGGACAAATATGAGTTCAATGTTACCTTTCAGGATGTGGTCTTTGATGAAGTGATACCGTAGTTCAATATGCTTGGTCTTGGAGTGCTGAATAGGATTGTGAGAAATCGCTATAGCACTTTCTGAATCACTGTAAATTGGTATCCGCAGCATTCTATATCTGTAGTCCATAAGTTGTGTCTTCATCCATAGAACTTGTGAACAACAGCTGGCTGCGGCCACATATTCAGCTTCTGCGGTAGACAGAGATACACAACTTTGTTTCCTTGATGACCAGCTGACGAGTCTTCCACCCAAAAATTGACATCCACCTGAGGTGCTTTTTCGATCTAGTCTGCATCCGGCGTGATCCGCATCTGTGAATGCTTGAAGGCTGAAATCATTGCCTGCGGGGTACCATAATCCAAGAGACTTGCTTCCTTTCAGGTACCGTAGTATCTGCTTGGCTGCGGTCATATGTAACACTTTTGGGTCAGCCTGATACCTTGCGCATACACCTGTTATAAAGACAATGTCTGTCCTGCTTGCGGTGAGGTACATCAAAGAGCCTATGATACCTCTATAAATCTTGTGATCCACAGATTCGCCTGAGGGATCAGCAGAGATCTTATATCTGAAGGCCATGGGGACCTTAGCCGAAGAACAGTTGTCCATAGAATATTTCTTTAACAGTTCGGTGGTGTATTTCTCCTGGTGAATGAATATTCCTTGCGGAACTTGTTTCACTTGAAGTCCTAGAAAGAAGTTAATCTCTCTATTCATGCTCATTTTGAACTTGTTGGTCATGAGCTTAGCAAATTCATCCACCATTCCTTGAGCAGTCGATTTGAAGATGATATCATCCACATATATTTGTACAAGCATAAGGTGGTCACCATTTGCTTTTCTAAATAAAGTGGGATCAATCACTCCTCTTTTGTATCCGGATGAGACAAGAAATTCAGAGAGAGTCTCGTACCACGCTCTTAGGGCTTGCTTCAGACCGTAGACTGCTTTTTCAAGTTTGTAGCAGTGGTCTGGGAATTCAATACTTTCAAAGCCTGGAGGTTGCTGAAGATAAACCTCTTCTTTTAATTCCCCATTAAGAAATGAACTCTTTACGTCCATTTGGTGTACCTTGATGTTTTTGTGGGCTGCATATGCTAAGAAGATTTGGATGGCTTCCATTCGTGCCGCCTGAGCATACGTTTCATCATAGTCAATACCTTCAAGTTGACTATAGCCCTTTGCAACTAACCTTGCCTTGTTTCTGACTACCGCACCAGATTCATCCAGCTTGTTTTTGAATACCCATCTAGTACCAACAATGGTGTGACCATGTAGCTTCGGGATGAGCTTCCACACTTTGTTTCTTTTGAATTCTTCTAGCTCTTCTTGCATTGCGGATATCCAATCAGGTTCGAGTAATGCTTCTTTGATCGTTCGGGGCTCGACTGAGGACATAAATGCTACGTAGTGACAATGATCAGATAAGTCCTTGGAAGATCGAGTTTGGGTACCTGCGGATGGGTTGCCAATGATTTGTCTTGGTGGGTGGTCCTTCGTCCATACGTGTAGACGGGGTTGCAGATGATCAGCAGCTGCGGTAGAGGGAATGTCTTCGATATCAGAAGACTCTGCGGTTGGAGATGGCAGTTCCCCCTGGACTTGAGAACATCCTGCGGAATCATCTTGGATTGTTGGGGCGAGAATGGAATTTTCTTGAGCAGTTGGAAGAGGTTCCCCCTGGATTGCAGATGGGAGTTCCTCTGGAACCTGAGAAGGTTCCCCCTGGACTGCGGATGGAAGAGTGATAATACTAGAGTCTGTTCTTGTGTCGATGTTTTCTATGTTTTCATCATCCGAGTCGGAAGAAACGTTGGATGGTAATGATTCTCTATGGATGGGAACTTGAGCTGTATCAAGTACTGGAACCTCGATGGTTGTTGCTTGATCCGGAGTAGAGCTTTACCCCTCAACCAGCGAGGTGGAAGTTTTGAGAGATGCTACTTCGGATAGCGAAGGACCAGATACATCAGCGTGCTGCTGTTGAGCTTCTTGAGACACAAGAACTTCGGATAACTTGGATGTTTCTACAGGGTCGAAGAGACCGTCCTAATTGACTTCAACAAGATTTAATGGACCCGAAGAGGCAGGAATATCACTTTCCAGGATTGTGGTGGTTTCAGTGGATGGAGGGGTGTTGCGGATGTGATAGTCATCAAATTTCACATCGAAGCTTTCAATGATCGACCTTGTGCGTCTAATGAGAACTCGATAAGCAACCTTGTTAGTGGAGTAGCCAAGGAAGATGCCTTCATCAGACTTTGGTGCAAACTTGTTAAGCTGATCTCTGTTGTTGATCACAAAACATCTACACCCAAAGATATGAAAGAAGCGAACATTTGGCTTGCGGTTGTTAAGGCCCTCATACGGTGTTTTATTGAGGCGTTTGCACACAATGCTTCGGTTTTGTACAAAGCATGCAGTTGCTACTGCTTCAGCCCAGAAGTAGAGAGGAAGGTGTGTGAAGTTGAGCATGGATCTGGCTACTTCTACTAGAGTGCGGTTCCTTGTCTCTACTACTCCATTTTGTTGCGGTGTGTAAGGAGCTGAGAAGTTGTGAGTGATGCCCTTGGACACCAAGAAACTGTTGAGGATATGATTAGTAAACTCGGTTCCATTATCACTGCGGATTCGTCGTACTGGAAGCTTTATCTGAAGTTATATTTCCTTGATGAAATTGATGAGAATCTGTGGTGTTTCTGACTTGAGTCTGAGGAAGAAAACCCATGTGAAGCGTGTGAAGTCATCTACTATAACCAGTATGTACTTCTTGTGATGGAGACTGGCTACGGTTGATGGACCGCAGAGATCAATGTGAAGGAGCTCTAGTGGTTCAGAAATTGAAGAGTCAATCACCATGGGGTGACTTGCTTTGGATTGCTTTTCACATTCACATGCAGGGCAGAGAGTATCATTGCTGAACTTGAGAATAGGCAGTCCTCTAACTAGTTCTCCAGTGACCAAATTGTTGATGTATCTGAAGTTGAGATGAGCTAGCTTGCGGTGCCATAGCCAGCTGACTTCGGATACTGCTTTGGATAGGAAACATAACTGCGGTTTGCCTATAATCAGAGAGACATCCAGAGGATACATAGTACCTTCGGATCGAAATTTGATCAAACATGTGTTCCTATCACTTGTCATTACATAGCAAAATTGATCATCAAATTCAACTCGATGGCCTGCCTTACATAGTTGGCCAACACTGATGAGATTGTGTTTAAGGCTTTCTACATAAGCAACCTTTTGAATAGAAAATTTCCCCGTAGTGTGAACACCGTAACCTCGGATGATCCCATTCGCATTGTTGCCGAATGTAACATTTCCGCCGTTGCAAATTGGCCTGAAATCCCGAAGGTATTCTAACCATCCGGTCATGTGCAAGGAGCAGGCACTGTCGATAAACCATTCTTCTTCTTGTTCCTCCTTGCACAAAGCCTGAGAATTACACGGTTAGTTTAGGCATCCAAACTAGTTTGGAGCCTGGGACAACAGATGAGTTTCTGACTGATGCATGGACCGAGGTTGCAGGGACAGGTTTCTTGTCAACTTTTAATCCTAGTCCTGGGTGTTTGTGTAGTTTTGGAGTGTTGTGTATTTTTGAAAAGTTACGAGGTTTCTGACTCCAACTAGATTTGACATAGGATGAATCTTTTTGGCAACTACACTGACATTTGCAGGTTGAGATTTTGTCTTTTGTTCTGACACCACGTTTGGTCAGCGGTCTAAAGGATGAGTTGGGCTTGTGACCGGTCCGAGGTTGAAAAGATCTGACATGAGTGTTGTTTGGTTTCTGAAAAGTTTGTTTTGAAAAAGGTTTAGCACGTGTAGATCTTTGTGTCCTTTTTGTTGGATTTGGTAGAATACCCTTCCACTTGTTAAAATTTTGATGTGACTTTAAAAGTGTTGGAGTGGGTAAGATACCTTTCCATTTCGGATCATCTGAGGAATAGATTTGAAAACCATTGTTTCGAAAACACTTTACACCTTTTTGGGTTGTGTCAGATGAATTAGGAATGACTATTGAAACTGTACATTCCTTTTTGTATGTTTTCTTGATGGGAGAGTTTTTCAAAAAATAGTGTGAGAAAACAAATTTTTCTGGACTTTTGGACTTTGGAAATCTGACATGCTTCTTGTTTTTCGAAAAAATTTGTCTATTTGTGCCTCGGGAGCGAATTTCCTCTTTGAAAGCCTTTTTTGCTAAAGTTTTTGGAGAACCGCAGTCTTTGATGTTCAACTGCGGTTTCCTGGAATTCTTAGAAATTTTTTGAAAACGTGGGCTTGAGTCATCCGAACTTGAAGATTCAAGGGTTTGAGAGCATTGACCTACTTCAAAGTTTTCAATGGGTAATTCATGATGAATTGGCTGAAGAGTCACAGTTCCTTTTACTGATGACTGCGGTAGTGATGATTTGACTACTGCAGAGTAAGTCTGAGTTGGGACTTCAGTGGACTTTTGTGGGACTTTTGATTACAGTGTGAGACACTGCGGTCTGAGGGCAAAGATGGAAAGTCTTTCGAGACTTCGGGGCCCTCTATGACAATTTCTTCATCAACTACAGATGAGGTTTGAGAATTTGGGTAAATAGTGCCACATATAGGAATTTGATCACTTGTGTGACCCGAGACCTCAGGCACAATCTCCTCAATGACACAATTATTGCTTAGATTGTGCAGTCTACCGAAGTGAGTTTTGATGTCTTCGGGAAAGGTCTTGTCATTGACTGGGAAATGAAATTCACGGTCTGGAGGGACATACAGTCTGTCTTTGTTGAACCGGGGTGAGGAATCCATTGCGGTAGGATATCCATTTGACCAACCCCAATTGTATGTATTGTCCACGGTTCCATTATTTACCAAATTTTCAATAGCTTCACTTCATTGAACAATTTTTAGATTAAGAGATTTAAGTGTACAATTTCACTCTGAGCTAAATCTCTCTGGTTCAAAGCTATTTCTAATTGTGTTTCACTCAACATTCTTGCATCTTTCTCTAACTCTAAGTCCTTTTCTAACATAGCCATTTTGAGTCTTTTGTTATCCAGTCGTCCTCTCACATGGAACATCTCTTGGGACGCAATGTTCTTCTCATCTAAGGCTTTGTTATAGTCTGTAAGGACGGCAGCACAAGATCATCTATGTAAGGTTGACAGTCATGCATGCTATAGTTTAGAGTTTGGATCATGAGTTTTACCTGTTCGACGATGCTTAGAGTTCCATCCTTTGCCATGTAGCAGTAGTTTTTGTCCAGCTTTGTAGACCCATCATCATCCGCAGTTGCCAGCATGCAGATTTTCCCTTTTCCTTTGACACTGCTGATGGCTTCATCTTCGTCTCCGGATGACCAAACTTGATGGTCTCTTTTGACATGGGCTACGTATGCCCTTGCCTTTTCCTTATCTTCCAACTCTTGAGCCATTCTAAGGTAGCATGCTCTGTCTTTTACTACATTTGCCTTACAATCTCTTGCAAAATGATTCTCTTTGTTGCATTTGTGGCAAATTACAACATCAGTCTTGTCTTCTGCGGAAGTACCGGAGTCAGTGGTTTGAGTAGACTGCGGTGCCTCCTTTGGTTGAGTATTTTGAGATTGCGGTGGTGGATGAGAACTTTTGGGATATCGAGGATGGTTATTCTGGGGACTGAAGTTACGGTTGAATGGAGGTTTGTTGAACTGTTGATTCTTGCGAAAGGAAGGAGGTGGTAGACGGTTGAACTGTTGGCTAACCAGAGCAATAGCCTTCTGAAATTCTTCTTCATTATCATACTCTGAATCAGCTTCGTATGACTGCGGTGGAGTGTCATACGAGGGAGAGTATGATTGATTATGTGGAGCTTGTGCTATGAGAGCAAGTGGTCCTCCGAAGTCAGCACAGTCTTTGAGTACGGTGGATTCTTGTGCTTGCAGTTCTCCATAGAGCTTGTAGAGTGACAAAGAATGAATCTTTCTATCGCCTTGGACTATCATCTTAGTCGTAGTCCAATGTCTTCCCAAACCATTAAGAAACTGAAGGTTTGTTTCATGGTTACTGCGGATGGTGCCCGCATTGGATAACTTGGTGACTATCATGTTGAACCTTTTGAAGGAGTCTTCCAAGCTTTCGCCAGTATGAGCTTTGAAGTTGTTGAACTCATTGAGTGCGGTAGTAAGCTTCTTGTCTTGTGCTTGTTCTGAGCCTTCGTACAAATTCTTGAGAACTTCCCAGATCTCTTTTGCTGATTTGCAATTTATGATAATATCGAAATTGTCAGGAGCAACTCCACAGGAGATTTCATAAAAAGCAACAGCATCATTTTCCATTTTATCGAGATCATCCTTGGTGGGACGGTTCATGATTGGTTGACCTCCTCCTAGTCTGGTTGTAGCGCCGTCAGTTTGGACTGGTGTAAGAACTGGTACATGTGGTCCTTCTTCTACGGATCGCCATACATCTCTACCAAGTCTCCTTAAGTATATTTCCATTCTTTGAGACCAGTGATGATATTCATTTGCTACCAGTATTGGGGCTCGATTAGAACCACCAACACTGTTGGAAACATTCATAGATAACGATTGTACCATATTTGTTTTTGAAGTTTTTAAGAAATGAGCTTCAGTGGTATAGAAGGCCCTTTGAAAATCAGAGTTCCGTTTTCAAAAAGCAACCACTATGGCTCTGATACCAATTATTGAGAGAAAAACTTTGAGACACACTTGAACAAACGTTAGAACAAGTATATTGCGGAATAGTTAATCTCGAAGGATCTAAAAGCTCAACAATAATATTTAGAGTTAGATAGTTAGAGAGTTAGTTGCAGGAAAAGTAAAGAAATGGAAATGACAACAATTGTTATATCAAGTATACACATAAGTTGATTCATAACGAGGAATGCATTCAAGCCAAGTTAATAAGTGAGATCAAACTTAGTGATTAAGTCACAAAAGACTTGCTCCGAAGAGAGAGTGTAATCAGTTATATTCTAGTAAGATTTGTGAGTAAGAAGAGATGCGTAATTAGATAGAGAGATAGAAAAGATAACTTCAGAGATGTGTATTCAGATCGATAGATTGATTCTAAGTGAGAATGAGCTCTATTTATAGAGACTCAAGAAGTTACATTTGAATCACTCTCTAAGAGTAGCCATGCAAGGCATACTGGACAATAGAGAGTATTACAGAAAGACAAACAAACTAAATAAAGTAGAATGATTGCGGTTGACCAGATGACTTCGGATGCGGTTGCTGAAGAGGAAGCTTGACTGCGGTAGCTTGTTGGCTGCGGTAGCTGAAGTTCAAGAGGGTCACTTTTCATGATTCAACAGGTACCATGAAGAGTACAAGGCAAAGAATTTCAAGAAATCGGCGGTTTCAGGTTTATGGACTGTTCTGATGCACTTTATTGTTCGAGGTCTGTCGGGAAAACATGGCGGTACTGACTCCTTAAGCAAGGATTGGTTGTACGTTGTATACAACATCTACTCTGGAAGAACAAATGTTGTTGATCTTACGGAAGTGTTATGATAAGATTTTCGGAAGTTCGCCATCAATCGCAAGCCTCATGATAAGAGTGGCTGGTCCCAAGAAGAGATTAACTTAGCCCTGGAAAATAGCATCCGGATCCAATCATTCAAGGATGATAATCCTCATCCAATGTTGGGTATCTCTACGCTTTGTAGAGATGGAATCTTGAAGGACGTAGACATAGTGCCCTTTATGTACTATGATCTTCTGAATCAAGATTCAGACCAAATTGACGTGACTCTATCTCCGTACACCAAGACCTACACCAAATTTGCTCCTCTTCATCCGGAATATGATCCACAAATGATCATTCGTACCGAACGCGAAAGACTGAAGACTTTCTATTCCAAGAATGCACTCCCTCTCAAAGAAGTCTGGTCTAGGAAAAGGATCACAAAAATTTCCGGCTTTGGAAGAAAGATCTTGACTAAGTTTGAACTCCACTGCGTGCTATTCCGGTATCACATTTTCCGAAACAAACCCACTCAAAAAACCATTACTGATGTTGACTTCCCGGCCATCAATCCAAATGACATCCTGACTATTGTTGCTCACTTCCGAAGCATTCAGTCAGATGATCTCAGTATGGGAGCTTATCCCGCTGCTCCAGGCTTCCTCAAGGACTACGTTGCTGAATTCTGCAGATGTGACTATGAACTGGCCCATCTGTTTGGAACAGAAAAATACTTTGCCAAAATCAACTTTAAACTGCCAGAAGCTGAAATCTTGGGAGAGGGCCCCATCGATGAGTCAGTGCTTGGTTTTGTCTACCATCAAAGAAAAACAAATCAGAACGACTTCTTCCGAGTTCAAGACAAACATCTGGTTCCCACCAAGACACTTCATAAGTTCATCAGTCGAGCATCCAAGTTCGAAGCTCCTGAGCACGTGAAGACCAAGTTCATCAGTCAGCTACAATGGTACATTAGATTCCGAGAATGGTTGTATCGGGCGTATGTGTTCATCAAAGAAGATTCAAGCTGAACTGAGTAGATTGCTAAGTTTACTTAGGGGGAAATTGTTGGAACCTAAAAGTGAACCTATAGCAATCACTTTCCTTTGTATGTTCCGGAGTCAACCAAGTTCCAAATTCAGTCCTTATTCCGGAATCAACTTAAAGTTTGGAGTCTGTATGGTGTCCGCAGCAAAGATTGGTGAATGTCCGAAAATACTCTTTTGTCTGTATTAATTGTATTTGTCATTTTTTTTGATGTAACATCTCATAGGACTTAGTCCCTTTTGTAAAAACTTAGATAATCAGAGTGTCAGGGGCAACTTTATTATCTGGTTCTATGTATGTGTTATGGTCCGAACGATGTAATCAGTCTTCCTATTTATAGGAGCATTTAATGACAAAATACTTGATGGATTGTTCAAACAAAAATAGCAATATCCTAGTTTACTTCACCTTCCATTCTCTTTCAAGTCATTCTCTCAAACATTCTTTTGGTTCTTCATATACTGTCTTTACCTTGATCATTATCTTCACTCTTCATTAATATCTTGAACACTTTTTTGAATGCATTAACTCAGACTTGATTGGTCTTGCCAGACTTGACTGGAACATTTCTTAGTAAGCAGACATTGATCTTAAGCATTAACTCAAGGTTTGAGTTTTCAAACCTTGTCCCTGCGCATCCGATCTCTTGTTCTCTCAAGTTAGAACTCCTAGAAAGCACAAAGCAAGCAACATTTGGGCATCAAGTAACCATAACCAAGCATAACCTAATCATGTCATCCTATCACTAACTGATCAGTTATAGCATGCAAGTTTACAAGCTCATACAATAGGCATACACAGGCATCTCTCCTAGCATTCTATCATGCAAAACTGAGCAGATACTTAGCCCTAACTAGAATGCGATTCATAGATTCACAGATCAAATCATATCAGATAACATGCATGGGTATTTTGGGAAAACTTACTTGAGCTCGGCTGATTGCATGCACCCCACCCATTCTTGTCTTAGAAAACTCTTTTCTTAAAAATACATTTATTTTTGAAAAACTTTACCAAAACCTCAATTTAAGTTCAAACTCACCCGAGAGTATGTCTGAATCCCTCAAACTAAGGCTCTGATACCAACTTGTAACGTCCCAAAAATAAGACCCAACATTTTCATTTTTAAATTAATAAAACTAGAATTCCAAAAAATCATCATACAAATCCAGATAAACAAATGTATCAATCATCATATCACATCAGAGTAACTCAAGAAAATGCGGAACGAGTTGGTGTGTGCTATGCAATCATCCTGAGCTCTTCTCTTTAGAACTGGAAGCACCTGAAACATAAACTGAAAATCATAAGCACAAAGCTTACTGAGTTCCCCAAGATACCACATACCATACAAAATAAACACATAATGGGCCTCGCTCGCCATCGGGCCCCACCCAGCATCGGGCCCGCCGGACATTGAGCCCTGCTCGGTATACAGATCGGGCCCCGCCTGACATACATATAAACACATGCACATGCAATAATCGTAGAGATACCTACAATACAAAATGGTCATCGGGACCCGCCCGGTAAACATAAGAGTACATAACACATGCAAGAGTCACGCAGACATCTAGCATCCTAACAGAACAAATCATGGGTCGTCATTTGTGCCTTCGACCCGCTAAACACAGTGAGGAAACTCACCTCGAACAGTTGAATCACACAGATAAATTTATGGCTGTTGGTCCGAAAAATCCCCGAGCTATCAATAACAATAATATCCAATTAATAATTGGATTCCAATCCATAACCATCAGTCCAAAATTAGGGTAAAAAGACCATTTTACCCCTTACCTAGTTTGGTCCAAGGTTAAGGCCCAAACCTACCAAAATTGTAACGCCCCGATTCTCAGGTATTGATAGTATGACTTTAAATTTCAAGTTTCAAGGTCTACTCGACGAGTAGATGTCCTGACTCGTCGATTAGGAGCGGGATTGGGCCACATGTTCAAATAACCAACTCGCCGAGTCGGAAGAGTGACTCGACGAGTTGGAGCTGGAGGGTGAAACCCTAATTTCTGCGGTTTTGCACCCTATTTAAGGAACCATTTTCCCCCTTAGCCTTCCCTTATATCCCCTGTGAGTCCAGAAACCCTAAATCTCCATTTTCTCTCCATACTTGTGTGTTTAAGCTTGAAAGGTGGATCTTGGTGAGGAAAGGCTTGCAGATCAAGAAGCTTTGAGCAAGGAACACTTGGGGATCTGAAGTCTACCTCAGTTTATCATCATTTGAAGGTATCAAGTCATCACCTTGAGCTTCTTCTAGCTAGATCCCTTTTATATTTGAGTTTTGGGACCATTTTGGGGCATTTGGTGTTGCATTTCAAGTGATGAACCAAGATCTGAAGTTGTAACTTCAGATCTAGGATCATCTTGGCTCTTATCATCATAAAGTCTCAGTCTTTAGCATGTTGGTGAAGCTCTTTTGGCTAGAACCTCTTCATTAGCTTGATTTAAGTGATTAGCGCCTTGCATGCACGTAAAGTTTGCAACTTTACGTGATAAACATGCCATAGGAGCTTGGATATGCAGTATGGAGCCTTAGCATGGCTTAAAAAGCATCTGTATGGATGAAAGACCGAATGGACTCGGCGAGTGGCATGGTCGACTCGGCGAGTCCGATGAAGATTGCCTTAGGCTCGGCGTGTCAGATGAGAGACTCGGCGAGTTGGCAAGTTATGCAAGGAACTCGGCGAGTAGCTAAGGGTACTCGACGAGTTGAGGTCAACATGGACTATTGACCGTGGCAGTTGACTTTGACTTTGACCAAGGGTTGACCAGTTGACTTCGGAGGGTATTTTGGTAAATTGAATATTGATAGCAAAGGACATTGGTGAATATAGGTGTTGGAGTTGGAGCTACATCTGGAGGAGTTTGACACTACCTTCCGAGCTACTTGCGAGGTGAGTTATCCTCGCTATACTCAAGGGTCTAAGGCACCAAGGTCGGCCCTTTGGATTGTTATATGGTTATGTTATGCTAGTATGATCTGTTAGAACGGTATCCTAGAGGGTAGGATAATATTATATGGTATGTGGTATGACCTGTTAGACCGGTATCTTAGAGGGTAGGATAATATTATATGATATGTGGTATGATCTGTTAGATCGGCAACCTGGTAGATAGGATGGTGTCATGTCCTATGTGGTATGATCCGTTAGATCAAATATTGTCTATAGAATGTTATGTGATTAGCGGTTGAGGTTTGTCTGCTTTGTGCGGAGGCCAATAGACCTGGGCATTCCAACGTGTAGGTTGTAGGCCGTGAGTATTCCATCCCGAGGATGATTGGACTCGTAGTATGTGGGCATTCCAACCTGTTGGTTGTGGGCCGGGGGTATTCCATCCCGAGGATGATTGGACCAATAGTATGTTGGCATTCCAACCGGATGGTTGAGGGCCTGGGGTATTCCAACCCGATGGTTGACTGGAACCATAGTATGTTGTTTATGATTATATGTGTATTGTTGTGGTATGGGTATTTTGGTGGAACTCACTAAGCTTTTGGGCTTACAGTTTCAGTTTATTGTTTCAGGTACATCAGGGGATCACGGCAAGGCGAAGGCGTGATCGTACAGCTCCTCACTTTTTATGACTTTGTTTCTGGGATAATCTGATCTGATACATTTTGAAAAAAAGTTTAGTAATGGTTAATGGTTTTGGAAATGTTTTAAAAGTTTAAATTGGCTTGAATTTTATGGGTGTTACAAGTTGGTATCAGAGCCTTGGTTTGAGTGAATTGGAGGAACACTCATGTGAATCCAGTCTCAAATCAAGGAAAGATTTTCAAAATGATTTTTAAATGGTTTTCAAAATAAGTAAAAGAGGATGTGAAGTGTACGATCAGCCGAAGCCAGTAAGTAGACCCCAAAATACCATACAAGTTATTTGATATTATGTGATATGTTAGAAGAGCATGCTAGTAATAAGATAGGGATCCTCAGAAATCGTATGATAGAATTGCCTGATCTTCGGTGCCTTATCTTATGTAGAGTACCTCAATTGATTGTTTTTGACTCTTTCGCATGTGAACTAACTATTGGGTGAATACTCTAAGTCACATGCTACGTGGGTTAAATAGTCTTAGGATAAGGGATTTGGTCCTGTTGCGCAGCTCTTGTCCGAGTCCAACCGTTGTGGGATTAAACCTTTTAGTCTAAGATTGTTTAAGCCGTGTGGTATGTGATTGTATTCATGCAATAGTTAACTGGCACCAATGGAGGGTCGTGTGGCAGTTGGTGGATGGGTGGGTAGTGAGAGGCCGGGAGGCCAGTTATGAGATATTTAGCATTCCTCTAGGAGTGAGGATTTATCGCTCGCTATGTATATGTATATTGTAGGGTGTTATGGTGATACTTGAGACAAATATGGGTAGGTGTGGAAGGTAGTATGGACCTGTACTACTGAAAGCATAGGACCCATATGCGTATCAAGGAAGTCACAACCCCTAGGGTTGGGTTGGGAGTTGGTTCCCTGTCATTATATGGGTTATCAGAGATCTTTCTGGTATTTACCAGAATGGTGGTTACGAGACGTCTTGAGACCGGATCCAGGTTAGGATCGAGACCGGGCAGCCAAGATAGGCCAGCATTTCAGGGGATCGTGTTAGTGAGATCATCCGGGAGAAGGTAATCAAGATTGTCCGGGGGCAGTTTCCGGAGATGTCGAGTCTATTAAGACCGTCATGGTTGAGTATTTCGACGAGCGCTATGCAGCCATTGCTGAGACGGTTGACACAACAGCTTTAGCAGCTGTAACGACGGCAAAGGGAGGAGTTGGTCGAGGTTCCCAGTTCTGAGACATATTCTGATGAGCAGAGGGCTGCAGTTATTTGGGATCAGGAAGATGATCTGTACTCGCTATATTTCTGCGGGTGGAGCGGGATAGAGGCTAGCACGTGAGTTTCTAGATTTGAGGCTCGGGGGTTTGCTCGAGGCCGGAATATGGGTCGCGGGAACTCCGGAAAGGAGTGATGATTATGTTCAGCTGGGGTTTTGCAGCTGGAAGTGGAATGGTTAATTGATGGATTGGATCGTCGTTTTATAGGGCAAGGATTGTGCCCTCTCAGTTTTCCGAGCTCGAAGGAGTGAGCAGGCTTGTGACCCCAGGATCAGGTTGTATTCCAGCTCGGGGTCAGTGGGTTGCAGGAATAGGCAACATTATTTCAGCGCCGGTGAACGCAAGTGGGTCGACGTGGTATAATTATTTGTGAGGTCCGGTTTGCCTTGGATCTCTTGTATCGGACGGTAAGGATTGATTGTGCGACCTATTACACTTTTGGGATTGTAGATTATGTCTTGGGTGTAGTTGTAGTCCGGTTTAGGGCAGAGGTTGTTTCAGCTGCTGCAGTTCAGCTGTGGACGTTTGAGCTGGTAAGTGAGTCAGGGTGCGAACCGTGAAGAGAATGATTTCTAGAGCCCGAGAGCGGGAAGTTTATTGGAACACATTTGGAAAAAGGGGTATTATGTGGGAAGTCTGCGGACAGGGTTCCACAGGATGGTTATTCAGCTTTGTCAGGATTCAGTGGTTTTAGCAACCGTTAGTGATTGACGGACTAAAGCGCCAAGGGAAGTAGCTCGTAGCCGAGGTATTAATTGGAGCATCTATCTTGTGGTCTTCAGGACTTGAGTGTGAGGTCATTCAAGCATTAGTGACTGTCGATTTCACAGGGGTTCAGGAAGTGTTCGTCTGGTTCTTAGAAGTGTGTGATCAATTGGGACTAACTAGTAATGGAGCACTAGTAGGAAAGAGTTGGTTGTCATCGGATCGATCGTTGGGAAGTGAGAAGGATTGGGAATCCTCCAATTTTCATGTATTATGAGGGCTTAGTCAAATCTAAGTGGGGGAGAATTACCCCGGGATGTGGAAGTGGGAGAGGTTTGAAAACGGGGATAAGTTTCACAACCCGATAGGGAGAATGGAGGCCCTAGTGGCTGCTTGGTTTGAGGGTTCTGTTGATTGGGGGTTCGGTAAAACTCCCCAGCATAAGAACACGTCCTCTAGGTGCTTGATAGCAGAAGTTGAAGAACCAGGTTGGCGTTCTAGTCAGGAATCGAGTTCAGTTCGAGTATTCGGTCGAGGGTGTGCTCGGCTATGAGGGTTTTTTTTTTGGACTGATAGATTGAGGGTTTTGTTAGCTGCCAGGGCTCGTCAATACTTTCAGCACAGGTGTGCGGGTTATTTAGCGTATGTGGTAGACACGCGGATCAGGGATCAGACCACAGATTCCCGAGGGGGTAAACGATCGACATGAGGCCTAGGGTTAGGCCGGGGTTAGAGTCCACAGAATGGATCAGGAGTTCGGAACCCCAAGTGGGTGAGAACAGTCTGCATGGGAAGGATCACCGGGAGGGGTGGTCCAGGGAGATACTTAACAGTTTAGAACAGTCCAGACAGGCTGAAGTCCTAGAGGGGCGGTCCAGACAAGCTGAAGGTTCTGAGAGTGGTCCGGATAGGCTGAAGGCCTGCTGAGGCGGTCTAGTCATACTGAAGACTTTGTTTGTGCTTGTAGATCTATGTGCGGGTATTGAGTATGCTGCTACGCTATAGCAATCAGCAGGTCTGTCCCCAGGTATTGAGCATGTTGTTGGAGTAGGCTGAGGACTCCGGTGTATTTTTGCGTTTGATCGGAAGTTGTTATTATAGATCGGATGGAGTACAGAGGATCTTGGTGATCTCATTAGTTCGGAGTGCCTCAAAGGATTAATCTTCTCGGATCGGGTAATACTCTAGTTGGGGACTGGGAAGTAGATCCGATTGGGTATTCGTCAGCCTTAGGAAGGCTTAGGATTAGAATATCCTGTCATTCAGGTTCTAGGAACCGGCTTAGATCTTTCTCATGATTGTCTATGGCATTTGGATAGGTTTGAGGCGGTCCTGATTTATGCGGTAGGCCAAGATACTCGGTGCGGGCCGACTGAAAGTCGTAGGCACGGAGGCTCAAAGGGAGCGGTAGGGTTGAGGCGGTAGGCCAACAAACCCTGAGAATTTCAACTCGATAGTTGAATTTATTAGACATGTTGGTATTCCAACCCAAAGGGGGTGATATGGGTTAGATATGAGTGTCGTATTGGTTGGACGGTAGTGGTAGGTATGCTGATGATGGTTTGAGTTATTGTGATGTGTATTGGGTTGGTTTCATCTGCGAAAGAGCCATAGCGTGTCTGAAGTAAGGAGGAAATGGGTCACTAAAGACAAGGTAGGATGTGAGGCTGACGTGGGTCATGTAACGTTCATTATGTTGGCAGGAGTTGGTGGCAGGGCGTGGAAGCCAGTCCAGCCAGTCGGTTTCTTTTCGGGAGACGTGTGGGACTGATGTTTGTGTGTATCTTTAGGTTCAGTAATCGGTGAGGTGTCCGATGTTCGGGTAGGGGGCAGACAATTTGGGACCAAGGAGGTTTCGACTTCGCTTGAGAAACGTCATATGGTAGCAGGAAGAGTTGAAGTGGGTTTATGACTTCGGATTCATGTGTAGTAGTAGTTTTTGTATCGTTATGTTGTTCGTTGATGAGAGGAGCGTCGATTAGGCCCTTCGAGCGGCGGAGGAAAGTGGATATCTGCAGGGCCGGAGTGTTGGGCGACTGAAGTGACGACAGTAGTGTCGATCGGTCATCGGGAGCATTCCAGTCATGAGCTGAGCGCCGGGGAGGGCATACCAGACTCATGTTGTGAGCTCGGAGGCAATCCAGACCTATGCTGAGGAACACGTAAGGGTATTCCAGTCATAGGCTGTGGGCATAAAGATTGTGTTGGTTATGTCTATTGTAAGAGCGCGTTCGGATTGGATGTATTGTTGAAGATTCGGGGGAGTTGCACTCGGTTGTGACGAATCTGAGGATGGTGGATGAGACGCACGGATAGATCCTTGGATCTCAAGTTATGAGTAGACCCGAGTTATGTTCATAGAGGTATTCTAATCTAGGGTATTCCATCCTGAGGATGACTGGACCCTATGATTGATTGGACCTGATATGTTTGGTATTCCAGCCCGAGGCTGATTGGGCCAGGCATGTGTGTTCGTGTTTTAGTGGATCGATTGGTGTGATATTTTTGGGACAAATATCCTGTCAGCACAAAAAGGGGTTCGCTTCAGGAAGAGGGAGTGTTGGGTTTCCGATACTTTGGATCATCAGGATTTTGTCAAGTTGGCAAAGTGGCATGAAGGATAGACCTTTTCGATTGGGATTCACATCACCTTTCATGTTTCGCAGTTGCGAAAGTGCGTCATGGATCAGGAGGCGGTAGTATCGTCGGATGACATTCAGGTCGGTGAGTGCCTGGATTATGTTGAGGGGCCTGTGGATATCTGCAGGGCCGAAGAGAAGGGTGAAGGTTCTGCGGAACAAGGAGGTACCTTTGGTAAAGGTACAGTGTGAGCACCAAAGAGGTTCCGAGTGGACTTGGGAACCGGAGGCTGAGATGCGGGAGCACTATCCGGAGTTGCTCACCGCAGTGGACTTCGAGGATGAAGTCTAGTTCAAGTAGGGGAGAATTGTAATGCCCCGATTCTCAGGTATTGATAATATGACTTTAAATTTCAAGTTTCAAGGACTACTCGACGAGTGGATGTCCTGACTCGTCGAGTAGGAGCGGGATTGGGCCACGTGTTTAAATGACCAACTCACCAAGTCGGAAGAGTGACTCGACGAGTTGGAGCTGGAGGGTGAAACCCTAATTTCCGGGGTTTTGCACCCTATTTAAAGAACCATTTGCCCCCTTAGCCTTCCCTTACAGCCCCTGTCAGTTCAGAAACCCTAAATCTCCATTTTCTCTCCATACTTGTGTGTTTAAGCTTGAAAGGTGGATCTTGGTGAGGAAAGGCTTGAAGATCAAGAAGCTTTGAGCAAGGAACAGTTGGGGATCTGAAGTCTACCTCAGTTTATCATCATTTGAAGGTATCAAGTCATCACATTGAGCTTCTTCTAGCTAGATCCCTTTTATATTTGAGTTTTGGGACCATTTTGGGGCATTTGGTGTTGCATTTCAAGTGATGAACCAAGATTTGAAGTTGCAACTTCAAATCTAGGATCATCTTGGCTCTTATCATCATAAAGTCTCAGTCTTTAGCATGTTGGTGAAGCTCTTTTGCCTAAAACCTCTTCTTTAGCTTGATTTAAGTGATTAGCGCCTTGCATGCACGTAAAGTTTCCAACTTTACGTGATAAACATGCCATAGGAGCTTGGATCTGCAGTATGGAGCCTTAGCATGGCTTAAAAAGCATCTGTATGGATGAAAGACCGAATGGACTCGGCGAGTGGCATGGTCGACTCGGTGAGTCCGATGAAGATTGCCTTAGGCTCGGCGTGTCAGATGAGAGACTCGGCGAGTTGGCAAGTTATGCAAGGAACTCGGCGAGTAGCTAAGGGTACTCGACGAGTTGAGGTCAACATGGACTATTGACCGTGGCAGTTGACTCTGACTTTGACCAAGGGTTGACCAGTTGACTTCGGAGGGTATTTTGGTAAATTGAATATTGATAGCAAAGGACATTGGTGAATATAGGTGTTGGAGTTGGAGCTACATCTGGAGGAGTTTGACACTACCTTCCGAGCTACTTGCGAGGTGAGTTATCTTCGTTATACTCAAGGGTCTAAGGCACCAAGGCCGGCCCTTTGGATTGTTATCTGGTTATGTTATGCTAGTATGATCTGTTAGAACGGTATCCTAGAGGGTAGGATAATATTATATGGTATGTGGTATGACCTGTTAGACCGGTATCCTAAAGGGTAGGATAATATTATATGATATGTGGTATGATCTGTTAGATCGGCAACCTGGTAGATAGGATGGTGTCATGTGCTATGTGGTATGATCCGTTAGATCAAATATTGTCTATAGAATGTTATGTGATTAGCTGTTATATGGGCACATGTTCATTTAGCGTTGAGGTTTATCCACTTTGTGCGGAGGCCAATATACCTGGGCATTCCAACATGTAGGTTGTGGGCCGTGAGTATTCCATCCCGAGGATGATTGGACTCGTAGTATGTGGGCATTCCAACCTATTGGTTGTGGGCCTGGGGTATTCCATCCCGAGGATGATTGGACTCATAGTATGTTGGCATTCCAACCGGATGGTTAAGGGCATGGGGTATTGCAACCCGATGGTTGACTGGACCCATAGTATGTTGTTTATGATTATATGTGTATTGTTGTGGTATGGGTATTTTGGGGGAACTCACTAAGCTCTCGGGCTTACAGTTTCAGTTTATTGTTTCAGGTACATCAGGGGATCGCGGCAAGGCGAAGGCGTGATCGTACAGCTCCTCACTTTTTATGACTTTGTTTATGGGATACTCTGATATGATACATTTTGAAAACAGGTTTTGTAATGGTTAATGGTTTTGGAAATGTTTTAAAAGTTTAAATTAGCTTGAATTTTATGGGTGTTACAAAAATAATCATCCAAGGCCCAATCATGGCCCAATTTTCCAAAATGGGCCCAAATCCCTTTCATAGGCCTTTTCCAAGAGAACCCAAAAACAAGCATTAGCCCAAAACTTGATGGCCCAACAAGGACCTAAGCATCTAAGTCCAATATGGCCCAAACCGAAGCCCAACTGGCTGAGTACGCGGGGCGTACTCAGCTCATACGCACAATGTACTCGCCTTAGGGCTTATACGCTAAGCGTACCTACTTGTACGCCCAGCGTACTCCCTCATTCAGCCAACTTCCAATTCCAGCTATTAATCTATTAAGACTTTTACTCCAAAACTTAGGTCTGACTTTCTTGATATGGGTTATCATGTAAAGTTGCTAAATTTATATGCATGCATGGCTTAATGAAGCTCTTAAAGCTCAAAAGGACATAATAGATGACTTAATGCATGAATGAGACCATAAACCCCATAAAGTTTGCACGTTTAAGCATAATGAACCCCCAAATCATCCATATATACAAGATTAAGCTTGTAAAACGGCCTTAACCCATCAAGACCAACCAAAAGGGGACAAAGAAGCATAAAGCCATAACATGAAGAGATATAAGCAAGGAGAAGACAAGGTATGAACTTGATACCTCAAAAGACTTGCAAAATGAGTGATGATTCTGGATCTCTAAGATTCACACTAAGCAATGCACCTTCAATCTTCTTCAGTCCCTTCAAAATGAGCAAAATAATCACCCACTTCTTCTCAAGAGGTCAAAGACAAAACAATGGAGGATAAGCGTCGAAATTTAGGGTTTAGGAGGTATGAATGCTGGTAAAGAGGCCAGCCCTAGGGATTTAAGGAGTTTATATAGGGTGCAACACCCTACAATTAGGGTTTCATTAACCCCTCGCACGCCCAACATAATCCTCATACGCCCAGCATACGAGACCTCGGTCCCGCGATCAAGCCCACTTAGTACGCTAAGCGTACCATATGGTACCCCCCACGTACTAGCTTCTCAGCTAGTACGCTAAGCATACCCAATGGTACGCCCCGCGTACTAACTCCAAGGACCAAAATGAAAATAATTAATTACAATGGGGATAAAAAGGAAAATACCCAAATCCAAGTGTTACACCACTGGTTCGTCAATATTCGTTACCCACAAATACCTACAAATACCCACCAATGTCAACATATCAAAAAGTTAAACCAACCTTAGCACCCTCACCATAAATGATTAGTTCTCCCCCCACTTGGGGTTCGAACCACCACTAGCTGCCTCTCGCAATCAATCAGAGCTCCAAACCGAATCATCCAATCTATCGCCAAAATTATGCACATGTCCTCCCATAGGAATGGAATCCAATAATTCGGGAAAGGCACCCCAAATATCTCTAAAATACTGTAACGTCCCGATTCTCGAATACCAACTTATGGTTATGAATTCTCATGAATTCAAGGTCTACTCGACGAGTCGGTTGTCTGACTCGTCGAGTAGAAGCGGGTTTGGACCACGTGTTAAGTGACCAACTCGCCGAGTCGGAAGAGTGACTCGACGAGTTGGAGCTGGAAGGTAAAACCCTAATTTTCGGGGTTTGGCACCCTATTTAAAGAATCATAAGCCTCCTTCAGCCTCTTTATAGTCCCTTGAGAGCTTAGCAAAACCCTAATACGTGTGTGTGCCCCCATTGTGTGTTTAAAGCTTTGGAAGAGGATTCTTGGTGAGAAGAGCTTGGGGGAAACAAGTGGATTGAAACAAGGAACTCGTGGGAATCAAGATCTACTTCAGTTGGCATCTTTTGGGAAGGTATTAAGTTGTTATCTTAACCCCCATTTCATTCTAGATCTCTTTGGATGAAGTTTAGGGCTTCTTGGCTTGGTTATGAAGCTATTCTTGGGTATGAGCTCAGATCTGAAGTTGTAACTTCAGATCTGAACTCTCTTTGAATTGTAAGTCCATAAAGCTATCAGCTTTGGCAAGTATGAACCCCTCCTTAAGTGTAAAACCCCATTTCAAGCTTGGATTTGGCATTTTGAGTCATTAGAGCCTTGCATGCACGTAAAGTTTGCAACTTTACGTGATAAGCATGCCTTGGGAAGTTGGATCTGCAGTATGGAGTCTTGGCATGGCTTAAAAAGCATCTTTATGGATGAAGGACTGAAAGGACCCGTCGAGTCGCATGGTAGACTCGGCGAGTCATATGATGATGGTCTTGAACTCGACGGTTTGGATGAACAACTCGACGAGTCCGATGAAGATTGCATTGGGGTTGGCGAGTGGCATGGTGACTAGGCGAGTTGGAAAATTATGCAAGGAACTCGACGAGTAGTTGAGGGTACTCGACGAGTTGAGGTCAACATGGACTATTGACCTTGATAGTTGACTTTGACTTTGACTAAGGGTTGACCGTTTTGACTTTTGAGAATAAATGGTAAGCGGGTAATTGTGAATTGGATCATTGATGGTTATAGGTGTTGGAGCTTGGGGCAGTGTTTCGGGAGCGTGATTTCATGGTTCAGTCCGACATTGCAAGGTGAGTTATCCTCACTGTACTCAAGGGTCTAAGGCACCAAGGCCGGCCCTTTGTTTTGTTATTGGGATTATTACTGTTATGATATGTTAGTTCGGTATCCTGGTAGATAGGATGGTTAAATGCTAGTATGATCTGTTGGATCAGTATCCTAGTAGATCGGATGTGGTTATGCTTAGTGACCTATAGTTGGTCTGACTGTCTGCATGCTCAGTGGTTATGCCAGTTAGGTAGATCTGTAGGACTACCTGTGTTGTTATATGATTATCTGCAAGCTCAGTGGTTATGTTATATGTCGACATATTATGTGGGATGGGTTGAGGAGAAACTGCTTCGTGTGGTAACCAACAAACCTGGGAGCATTCCAGATACGAGCTGAGGGAGACTCATACTGTGGGCTCGGTGGCAATCCAGATGTGAGCTGTGGGCTCGGAAGGCAATCCAGACTCACACTGTGGGCCCAGGGGTAATCCAGTCTGTACAGTTGTGGACCCAGTACATGCTGTTAATTGTATATTGTTATGTGAAGTGTATCGGTATGTTGGCATTCCAACCCAATGGTTGAGGGCCTGGGGTATTCCATCCCGATGGATGATTGGACCCATAGTATGCTGTTGTTATTGTATGTGTATTGTTGTGTGTATGGGTATTTTGGGGGTAACTCACTAAGCTTTCGGGCTTACAGTTTCAGTTTATTGTTTCAGGTTCAGCGGATGGCCACGGGTAGGTGAAGGCGTGACCGTACACTTCCTCGATTGACGATTATGATTTCTGGGAACTCTGATGTATAAACTATTTTGAAAACAGATTGTAATAATTGAATGGTTTTGTAACATACACGTTTTGAAATCGTGTTTTAAGTAAATGATATTATAAAATATTATATAATTATGAGTATTGAGTTCTAACGGATAGTTTTTACTAGAAAAGAAGTAAAACTATGTTTAGAATCAATCGGAAAATATTGGAAGTCTTATGAGATTCCAATTAAAAGACAAATATCAAAATTTAACGAAAATATAAAATTTGAAATAAGTAAAGTTTTATTATTGAAATATTTAAAGAATCTCGTTAGAAACATTTAGGCGAAAACCTCATCGAAATCCGAGTTATAACGAAAAAGTTATGACCAATCGAAGATTCGCGACAAAACCGGCACGGCGCCGAATGACGTAAAAAGTGAGTTTTTGATAAACTACTTTTTAGCCTTGGTGATCTGAACGAAAGTTGTAGTACTTGTTAAACCGAGAATTTTCATAAAAAGAACGCCCAAATCTGAGTTCATACGAGGAAGTTATGATTTTTCTAAGTTTCAGCTTAGCAGTAGACAGCTAAAAACTCGAATTTTAGATCGAGTGATTTTTAGCCGACACAACCTAAACGAGAATCGAAGGTCTCGTTAATAGTAGTACAACGGTAAAAAGACAGACGAAAACGGACATCGGATGAAGAAGTTATGAATTTTTAACGGATTTTCCTATCCCGGTCTGTTAAAAATAATAATATTAAAAATAAAGTCAAAATTAACCGATGAAGTCTGAACGGAAGTTGTAGAGCGTAATTTTACCTACGAGTTCATATAAAGAACGTCAAAAACGGAGACCGTATACAAAAGTTATGGATTTTAGAAGATTTTGGCTCAAAAACCGAGAGATAGTGGATAATACCAGGAAATTTCGCATGTGTGGCTCGGAATTGGCCACGTCACCTCGCGTATGATCTCTCCCCGTGTCTGATGAGTCATGCACGCCACGTATCTGAACACCCTCGCTGATGACACGTGCCTCGCAAGTCCGACGCGTGTAGCCTCTCTCCCTCTTTCCGAAGCGCGACCCTATCAGCCTCCGACGCGTGTCCGAGCCGCGTGTCATTTCCTCGCAACCCCACCTGTCTCGCTTCGCTGCTGACGTCTGGCACCTCCCATGCGAAGCCACGTGCCCTCTCCGGATCCGAAGCCTCCCCTATAAATAGAAGGCTGCGAGCCTTCTCGGGTAATTTTGAGAAATTGCCATTTTTCACCCATTTTTCAATAATTTTATTATTTTGACTTCCCCCGAAGCCCCGGGATTATTTCCAACGCCCGAAACACGCCCCGAAGTTCCCGAGAAGCACGAAAAATTTATATTTTCGGTTTTGAAGCTCTACCTTCGTAGAGCCCGGTTTTCAATAAATCTCCCGGTTTTCAACGAAGGAAGTTATATTTAGAGCCGAAGTGCTGCCCAATTTACTATTTTTACCCCCAGTTATTTCACGGTGAGTTTAATATATAGGAACAATTGTATGTTATGTGTTATATGTGCTATGTGCTTTTCAGTGTTATTATTCCGGGTTATTTTCCCGTGTTATTTTTATTTTCGCTATTTATAATAGCAAAGCTATACCTTGACCATGCGATCAGTGAAAGGACTTAGATTCATGGTGGTACTGGTACGTAGCCTCTGGCCATGTAGAGCATGTCTCCGTAAGAGAATGACTTCTATTCTATGGCATTGGCAGATGGTTAGACAGGGCTATAAGCCTGAAATCTACCAAAATGTTTAAATCAGAAAGTGTATGTCTTCTGTGCCATTTGGGCCGAAGCTTTATAGGTGTATATCAAGTATAGAAATTGTCATGTCTCATTGATCGTATATCTTTGAATCAAATCATTGATTGATATGGAAAGTTTGTCTCATGATTCACATATGCCTTTGTTGTTCCTTGTTCCTCTTTGCTTATGCCATATTGAGGTATATATATGGCATAACGTTATATTATATCTATTATTGAACTCACTAAGTGTCACCTCTTACCGCTCTCAATATTTAACAAATTTACAGGAGATAAGTAACTAGTATAATCGTATACTGTCGGAAGATGTAGAATAGTTTTTACTATTACTTTGTATTTCGGTTTATGTTTGTATAAAATTACAATATCCTGGGTAGTTATGTAAATTATTAAAACATAGTCGGTTTGTATCCAATCTTTTGTAATCACTTTATCAATGTAAGATATTGTTTTATAAATATGCATGTAGCATGTTTTGGTGTGACAATGTCTTCAGAAATATGAAAGTTTAGAAAGGGGTTCTTTCAATCATGGTATCAGAGCGGTGGTTTAAGTGAACTAAATTCCATGGATTGGTATTTAGACTTAAACTATTGGAAGTTCAATATATGAACTGAATCATTGTAAATATATGGATACAAACCATAGGAAATACTTAAGTGGGTTATTGGGTAGTGATAAACCCTAGTATTCTAAGATATTAAGTTACTTCAAAATTTTTAGAGAATTAGTTTATGTGAACTAGGAATTTTGAGAATTTCTAGATTTAAACATGGATTGTTAAGTGAAGATGATACGATATGTATCTAGTATACTTTAGGTTGAATACCTAATGGGGACAAGCACTAGAATATTAAGAGGAGATATGCCTTATATTCTATTAAGTGCTAAATGATAAGTAAATATAGGATGCTTTAGGTTTCATACCTATATTGCTATTATTTGAGAAAGTTTAAGGTCTGTTGCCGACCTTGGTTTAGAAAATTTTATGTTCAGAATTCTAAGAATTTTCGTAATAGAATTTACATGAAACTTTTCGAAGTGATAAAGAGACTTATGATAGTTGACATCGATAAGTTTATAAATAAACGATCGCGGGATATCATAAAATAATAAATATGAAGTGTTATCGTAAATAGTGTATTAATACCAATAGAGTGGTATTATACATTTAAAGTATGTTTGATATATAATAACATCTTTGGAAGAAAGATGTGCGTTTGAAACACGTTTGGGCAAGATAAATGTGTTGGTACAAATCCATGAAGTTGTTCCACCGCTGTCCAGATTGAAGCAGTGATTGTTTATAGAGTCGGAAGAACCGAAGATGGTGATAAATACTTTGACAGTATTGAAATTAATGTGGTACAAGATTTAGAAGAATTAAATGAAGATCAAAGGAAAGGCTAATGAAGTTTTCAGACTCAATAGGCCAAGACTTTGTGATGTAGTATGTAGTTCGAGTAGTAACCCTATACAAGATGTTCAGACTTAGTATTTAATAATACTGAGTGATGATTGACTTCTATCACATCCTTATGGAAGTTCCATTGTGTGTTAAGCCGACTTTAACATACATGATTAGGATGGTGAAATAGGTTATTTGGTTGTGAAAAGGCTGAGTGGCTTACTTGTTAGAGTAAGGTAGAGTACTTAGTTGAAGAAGATATACACTCATATTATTATATGAGAAGAGATGTTGTAGTTAGGAATGACAGAGAATCAAGTTGAAGCTAGTAGAACATGTTGAGATGCAGTTATAATGCGGATTTCCTAGGATAGATTCCTATGAAGTAGACTTAAAAGATACACTCATGAGAAGAAGACTTACTCATATACAGAAATGAACAAATGTGCATGGTGACTTGCATGAATTAGAAGATGATGCAGATAGTTAAAGACCGTTGTCTCCACGATACTAGAGTAAATTCTGGCATAGTGTGTCTTGCAAGGTAGATACTACCCGAGAAAGAATTTATATGAAGAATTGGAAGTAAAATTTCTATCGACCTATGAAAAAGTATTATGATATATTAAATCGAGCATATGCATGAAAAGAATCTTAGAAGGCGAGTATAGGAAATCTAAGATATGTCTGATAGAAATGTGAAATCCCTAATTGAGTCTAGGAGCAATTGTCATAAGTACTTGTTTGAACACGTTCATGTGTGATAAGTTGCTTTGTGATTTTGAATGGTGACTTGGATAACTGTGAGACAATACTTGGGACGAATATGAGTAGGTGTGAATAGTAGTAGAGGCCTATACTACTGGAAGCACAGGACTCACACTTGGATCAGGGAGAGTCACAAGGTTACCAAGAAGCTAATAATTGATTCCGTTCTTGTTCAAGTATGTCATTACCTTTGTTTCGGTGATGACAAAGGAGACGATTTCCATTCGAACCTTAGTGGTCATAAAGAATCAAGTCCTATTAGTATAAATCCGCAAAAGGTGTTGATTGGTTCAGAGAACCATGTCTTATATAGTGACGAAACTTTAGTAGGAATATTGAAGAAGTAGATGGTCGAGGTAGTCGATAGAAATATAACGATCTTCATTAAAGGATTGAGCAATCATTAGCTAGAGATGTTACTTGCTATGCATGTGGTGTTACTGGCCACAAGAAACGTTTCTGCCATACTCTTACTAGTCAAATGGCGGGGAGTCAAGTTTTCGTTCAACAATCAAAGAGTACTCCAACTAAAAAGGAGGAGGTGCCAAAAGCTAAAAGTTGTGTATTCCAGATTACCGTAGAAGAGGCACGCGAGAACCTGAATATTGTGACTGGTACATTTCTCATTAAATCTAGACCTGTTCACATCTTATTTGATTCCAATGCCTCAGATTCTTTTGTGTCTCGAGAATTCGAATATTCTTTTCAAATCGCTTGTTACACATTTGTCCAATCATTTCATATAGATAACATAGGAAGTATACATTACTTGTTGATAGAGTCTATAGAGATAATGTCATAGGAATTGAAGGTTATAATCTTCTTGCTAACCTAATTCCTATCTCCTTGCCCAACTTTGATATTATTCTTGTCATGGATCGGTTATCAAAGAACCGCGCAAAATTCTTGTGCTACGAAAAGATAGTACTCATCCCTATCGAAAGGGAAGATTCTATTTATGTCTATGGTGAAAATAATAATTTCTTTCTTAAAAACTCATAAATTTATATCGAAGGGATATTCTACTTATCCGGCTTATACAGTTGATATCTCAAAAGAGGGGAAGAAAACTGTAATTGATAATCCCGTCATTAATGAATACCCTGATGTTTTCCCCGACGAATTGCCAGAACTACCCCCGGATGGGCAAGTAGAATTCCGAATTGATCTTATACCTAATGCTGCTCCAATTGCCAAAGACTGCTATATAGAATAATAACATTTGGATAATTGTCGACCGGCTGACTAAGAGTGCATATTTTCTCGCCATACGTGAAACGGCTCTAATGGAGAAATACGCACAAGTTTACTTAGACAAAGTTGTGGCGAGACATGGTGTGCCACTAAAGATTATTTCCGATCGTGATACTCGCTTCACTTCTCACTTTTGGGCGAGTATGCAACGTGAATTGGGATCTCGTGTTGCTCTCAACACAGCTTATCATCCCCAGACAGATTGTAATGCCCGTGTTTCCAGGCTAGGCATTAATATTGACATTATAGTCTAGGTTAACCTTTGTAACTCATTTTGAAGAAATGAAAAAGAAATTATGTGAATATTATGTGAATTATGTGTTTTATGCTTAATTATTAGGGTTTAATTAATTAAGAATAAAAATGAGCGTCGAAAATAAATATTAGCTAAAGCCGATATCTATTAAGAAACTTGTAGTGGGCGTGACAAGGATTACGTATATATAAAGAATGCCGAAATCCGAGTTATAACGAAGAAGTTACGACATGTCGAAGTTTCGCGACAAAACCGACACGGTGCCGAATGTCGTAAAAAGTGAGTTTTTGATAAACTACTTTTTAGCCTTAGTGATCTAAACGAAACTCGTAGTGTTCGTTAAACCGAGAGTAGGTATAAAAAGAACGCCCAAATCTGACTTCGTATGAGGAAGTTATGATTTTTCGAAGTTTCAGCTTAGTAGTAGACAGCTAAAAACTCGAATTTTAGATCGAGTGATTTTTAGCCAACACGACCTAAACGAGAATCGAAGGTCTCGTCATTTGTAGCACAACGGTAAAAATACAGACGAAAACGGACGTCGGATGAAGAAGTTATGAATTTTTAACGGATTTCATGTCCCGGTCTGTTAAAAATAATAATATAAAAATTAAATTCAAAATTAGCCGATGAAGTCTAAACAAAAATTGTAGAGCGTAATTTTACCTACGCGTGCATATAAAGAACGTAAAAAACGGAGCTCGTATGCGAAAGTTATGGATTTTAGAAGTTTTGGCGCGAAAACCGAGAAATTTCGCATAGGTGGCTTCGGCCACGTCACCTTCGCTTAGAGCATGCCACGTGTCCGAAATTATGCTGAGTCATCCAAGCTGCTGAGTCATCCGAAGGGGTCCACTAGGAGTCCGACGCGTGTCCCATTCCTCGTGTCCGAGTCTCGCAGGAGGAGCCACGTCCGAAGCCTCGGACTAGACCGCGGTCCAATCAGGAGGCGACAGCGAGCCCCTCGCACGCGCAACCCATGTGCGAGCCACCTGCGCACCCTCGCCCAGCAGCTGCCACGCACCCTCGGCTGATGACTCTTCCCTCCTTAAGCCGACTTCGGACCCCTATAAATAGAGGGCTTGCGAGCCTTCTCGTCTACATTTGGAATTTTGTCACTTTTAGCTCCTTTCTTCATATTTTCTTCATTTTAACATCCCCCAAAGCCCCGGTATCAATTATAACCCCCGGAATACGCCACGAAGAGCCCGAGAAGCCCGAAAAATTTATCTTTTCGGTGTCGAAACCCAACCCTCGCAGAGCCCGATTTTTGAATAAAACTCTCGGTTTTATTAGAAACGAACGTTTTAGGAAACGAATTGCTGCCCGATTTTCATCAAATTAAGTGAGTGTATAGTCACCTTCATCTTACACCTAGATATGAAGTATTTTATATAAAATACGTGCTACGTGTAATTATATTAATTGTTTAATTGAGGTGACTGTTGAATTGATGTTTTATACAAGTTTTAAACTGTATATGTATTTTTATCTACAAATATGTTGGGTAAAACATAGGTAGATATTCGATGTGTGATGAGATAAAAATAATGAGAGGCCTCGATGTGATTGTGATCCAGTCATCTAGCGGAGTTTGGATGACGACCACGGACTTTCTAGACAGTCCAGTGGAACACTGGCAGGCCCGCAACCTGTAGGTGTAATGAACTTGAGTGTTCATTCGATGTACTCCATCCCCCTCATGGTTTCCTTTAGGACATGTATGGCTGAGGAAACCCCTTAGCAGTAGTGTCCATCCCGATGATATTCTTTAGGCTAGGTCCCTTGTGATAAGTGTTTAGGGACGTAAAGTGAGGATAACGGGAATGGGTAATCAGGGTTATTGTTGATTGATGAACTTAATAAGTTTATTATTACTGTGGGTTGAAAACCCTATATGCTCACCAGGCTCCCAAGCCTGACCCACTCAGCTTTTTATGTTATAGGTAGTGGACCCCGAGCATAGTCGGAGGACGATGAGAGATTTTTGGATTATAGGCCAGTAGTTGTAAATAACTGTTGAAAGGCTTATAATGTCTTGTTTATGCTTTTGATCTATATCGGAACATGACATCCCGAGGTTTTGATATGAAATGAAACTATATATTTCTTTAAGAAAGGTTTTGACAAACTTTTATCATATTTTGTATTGGGGACCAATTCCGCAACATCTTTTAAAAAGATTTCTCTGATTTTATTTTAAAAAGCATAAATTAAATCGGTCTTTTCTGGCCGAGAAATTAGGGGATATCACAGTTGGTATCAGAGCATTAGTTTAAGCGAATTAAGAAATTGTAGAATTTCTAGACTTAAACTTAGAATGCTAAGTGATGATTGTGAGATGAGTGTCTACCATATTTAAGACACGAGCACTAGTTTATTTTAGGAAACGTGCCTAAAATGCTTTTATGTGCTAAATGTTATATGTTTGCCATATATGCCATTATTTGTTCGGATCTATGGTCTGTTGCCGACCGGATCTGGAAACCTTATGTGTGTAGGATTCTAAGCGTACGATTACGATATTAGAACTAACATGTAAACGTTTTGGAGTGATAAGGGAATTTAAATACCTATCGAGGATAAACACCTAAATTCGCCTTATTCGGTATATAGATTGTAATGGCAAGAACTCGCAGTGGAGTTGCAAATGCAAACGGAAACAGGGATCAACAGCCTCAACCTCAAGTGGTTGAGCAAGTACCTGTTGTAGGAGCTGCACCTGAGCCAATGACGATGGCTGGGGTACAAGCAATGATGCAGATGATGTTAGATCGCCAGATGGAGGAGACAAGGCGATTACTACAACAGCATAGGGAAGAAACTACGATACCTGTTGAACAGCCCGTATTGAATGAAGGGCAATCAGTAGGAGGGAACTACAGTGGGACTCTTGGTCAAGCCAACCCACCGATAGTTAGACAAAACAACCAGGATGGAGGAGTTGATGGACGCGGATGCAAATACAAAGATTTCATGGCATCTAAACCACCATGTCTATCTGGAAGTCCGACACCGGTGGAAGTCATGAACTGGATCTCCTAAATGGAGACGATGTTTGAAAGTTGTGACTGTAGCAACAAACAAAAGACCGCACTTGCAATTCCTCTGTTA
This sequence comes from Lactuca virosa, assembly GCF_052849685.1. Classification (NCBI taxonomy): domain Eukaryota; kingdom Viridiplantae; phylum Streptophyta; class Magnoliopsida; order Asterales; family Asteraceae; genus Lactuca; species Lactuca virosa. Next base: position 46,834,635 of record NC_136434.1, read on the forward strand.
AAGTCTGGTGTACTGAGCTGGTGGAAGTTACTAGCTGATTCGATGCCCAAGGGAGAAGCTAGCAAGATGTCTTGGGAAGATTTTGTGGTACAGCTGAAATTGCAATACTGCTCAGAGCAGGATCTTCTGGAAATTAATAATGAGTTCCAGAATTTAAAGAAGGGAAAGATGAGCGTTACTGAATACGCTGCTAGTTATACGGAAAAGATGAAGCTTGTTCCTCATCTAGTTCCAACTGAACTCTCTAAGGTCAACAAGTTTTCCCTCGGATTACCAGTTGACTTTGGTCCGATGGTTAAACAAGCAACCACTTTGAAAGCCGCCATCTGGGCTGCTAAGAATGTTGAGATTCAGATAAAAAAGAAGGGTCTAGAGAGGGCAGAAGTTGGCGAAAAGAGAAAATTTGAAGGAACTTCAGGTTCCAATAAAAAGAACAAGTTCTCGAAGACTGATTCGAGAAAATTCGGAGGAGGAGCCGAAGTGAAATGGTGTGAGAAGTGCAAGAAAAAGCACTCTGGGAAATGTAGTGAGGGGGTGACTTGCTTCAAATGTGGAAAGACTGGGCATTATGCCAACGTGTGTCCATCCGACAAGAGGGTATGTTTTGAGTGCCATGAATAAGGGCATGTTTTTAAAGACTGTCCGAAGAGGAAGGATGCAGCAAATCCCAATCTTCCACTAAAGCCGAAGGCGAGAGCCTTTCAGATGACACTTGAGGCTGCAAAAGAAGAAGTCGATGTCGCTTCAGGTACCTTTCTCGTAAACGAATTGCCTGTCCAAATTTTGTTTGATTTTGGAGCCAATTACTCCTTTATATCGCATAAATTTGGTAGAAAACTAGCTTTGCCTGTAGATAGACTAGTTAATGCCTTATTAGTCGAGATTGCTAGTGGCAAGTTTGTACCTGTTAGCCATCGTATGAAAAACATCCTCATTGACTTGGATGGGAATAAGTTCCATGAGGAATTATTGTCTATCGAGTTAAATGGATTCGACATAGTTTTAGGAATGGATTGGCTTAGCGCCAATGACGCCGAAATATTGTGTAGGAAGAAGATAGTAAAAGTAAACCCGCCAGGGAGAGAGTCGTTTATGGTGTATGGAGACAAACGCAGAGTAAACTCTGGAATCATTTCCCTAATGAAAGCCAGAAGGGATGTACATCATACCTAGCGTTCGTGATCGATGCTAAGAAGGAGAAGAAGGAGGTGCAGAATATTCCGGTGGTGTGTGATTATCCGGAAGTCTTTCCCGAAGATCTTCCCGGATTGCCCCCTGATCGACAAGTAGAATTTCGTATCGACTTGTTACCAGGAACGACGCCGATAGCAAAAGCACCGTATCGATTAGCACCAACAGAGATGAAAGAACTTATGACACAACTTCAGGAGTTATTGGACAAAGGTTTCATTCGACCTAGTTCATTGCCCTTGGGAGCCCCTGTGTTGTTTGTAAAGAAGAAAGACGGGAGCATGAGAATGTGCATCGATTACAGAGAGCTAAATAAACCGACGATAAAGAACAAGTACCCGTTGCCGAGGATCGATGACTTGTTCGACCAATTGCAAGGTTCGAGCTATTTCTCGAAGATCGATCTTAGGTCGGATACCATCAACTAAAGGTGAGAGAGCAAGATATCGAGAAGACTGCGTTCAGAACAAGATATGGACACTATGAATTTTTGGTTATGTCGTTCGGACTAACCAATGCCCCAGCATCTTTCATGGATTTGATGAACAGGGTTTGTAAACCATACCTTGATAAATCTGTGATAGTATTCATAGACGATATCTTGATTTATTCGAAAAGCAAGCAGGAGCATGAAAAGCATCTGCGTGAGGTGCTACAAGTCCTGAAAAAGGAGAAGCTGTATGCGAAGTTCTCCAAATGTGAATTTTGGATTCAAGAAGTCCAATTTTTAGGTCATGTGGTTAACCAAGAAGGAATAATGGTTGACCCAGCAAAGATTGAAGCTGTGATGAAGTGGGAACAACCAAAGAGTCCTACGGAGATTAGAAGCTTTTTAGGATTAGCTGGATATTATCGAAGATTTATCCAAGGCTTTTCTTCGATTGCTACTCCATTAACAACTTTGACCCGCAAAGGAGCTACTTATGCTTGGAATGAGAAGCATAAGGAAGCCTTTGAGAAGTTGAAGAAGAGATTGTGTGAAGCACCAATTCTTTCGTTACCTGAAGGAGTTGATGACTTCGCAGTCTATAGTGATGCCTCTGGAGTTGGGTTAGGATGTGTTCTGACCCAAAGGGATAAAGTGATAGCATATGCATCGAGACAATTGAAAGAGCATGAAAAGAACTACCCCACTCATGATCTGGAGTTGGCAGCGGTAGTATTCGCCTTAAAGATATGGAGGCACTATCTTTATGGTACTAAATGCAAACTTTTCACTGATCATAAGAGTCTTCAATATCTCTTTAATCAGAAGGAATTGAACATGAGACAGCGGCGCTGGCTAGAACTACTCAAGGACTACGACTGTGAGATACTTTACCACCCTGGTAAAGCAAATGTTGTTGCTGATGCTCTCAGTCGGAAGGTGAATCTTGAAAAGAAAAGGCCAAGAGCGTTGAGAATTGAAGTTGTCTCTACGATTGTGGAAAGTATAAAGAAAGCTCAGGAGGAAGCTTTAGAGAAAAATGACCGGAAGGAGGAACGTTTGGGCAAAACGTTGGTGTTTGATACAAACGGTCAAGGACTGAAGGTATTCAAAGATAGGATTTGGATACCTAAGACGGGAGGAGTAAGAGATCTTTTGATGGAAGAAGCTCACAAGACTATGTACTCGATTCATCCCGGCAGTACGAAAATGTATAGGGATCTAAAACCCTATTACTGGTGGCCGACGATGAAGCTCGATGTTGCTAAGTATGTGGCCGAGTGTGTAACTTGTGCTAGGGTTAAGGCACAACATCAGAAACCATATGGGAGTTTAGAACCTTTACCTGTACCCATGGGTAAATGGGAGGACATTACCATGGATTTTATGACTAAACTGCCCAGAACAAGGAACGGTCACGACATGATTTGGGTGGTCATTGATCGCTTCACTAAGAGTGCGCATTTCATAGCCGCTAACGAGAAATGGTCTATGGATAAACTTGCGAATTCTTATGTGAAGGAAATTATGAGGCTACACGGTGTTCCGTTAACGATTGTATTCGATCGTGACAGCCGTTTTACCTCAAGGTTTTGGAGGAGTCTACAAGAGGAATTTGGTACCAAGTTGTGTTTGAGTACAGCTTACCATCTGCAAACTGATGGTCAGAGCGAACGAACGATTCAAACATTGGAGGATATGCTGAGAGCATGTACCCTAGAATTCCAAGGTAACTGGGATGAACACTTACCTCTAGTAGAATTTTCCTATAATAATAGTTTCCACTCGAGCATCAAGATGACACCTTATCACGCTTTGTATGGGGAAAAGTGTCGAACACCATCATGCTGGCTGGAAGCTGGGGAAAAGCAGTTTATGGGACCTGAAATAGTCCATCAGACTGCTGAAAAGTTGAAAGTGATAAGGGAAAGGATGTTAGCTGCTCAAGATTGACAAAAGAGTTATGCTGACAAGAAAAGACAACCGATATCCTTCAAAGTTGGAGATTCGGTTTTACTTAAAGTCTCGCCGTGGAAGGGACTTATAAGATTTGGTAAAAGGGGAAACTTGAGTCCAAGGTTTATTGGACCATTTAAAGTTCTTCAGAGGATCGGGAATCAAGCTTACAAGCAAGAATTACCGGAAGAACTGGAGGGTATTCATAACACATTTCATGTGTGTTATTTGAGAAAGTTCACGGGAGATGTGCCCGACATAATTCCGATTTCTGAGTTAAGGTTGGATGAAAACAAGAGGTTGATCGAAGAACCTGAGGCAATCGTTGACCGTAAGACTAAGAAGTTGCGACGCAAGATGGTCGATTTAGTTCTTGTGCGTTGGAAACATACGAATGGGCCAAATCTCACCTGGGAAACGGAGAGTGACATGATGAGTCGCTACCCGCATTTGTTTGCTGATGTGTGATTCCGGGGACGGAATCATCCTAAGGGGGAGAGAATTGTAATGCCCGTGTTTCTAGGTTAGGCATTAATATTTACATTATAGTCTAGGTTAACCTTTGTAACTCATTTTGAAGAAATTAAAAGGAATTATGTGAATATTATGTGAATTATGTGTTTTATGCTTAATTATTAGGGTTTAATTAATTAAGAATAAAAATGAGCGTTGAATATAAATATTAGATAAAGCCGATATCTATTAAGAAACTTGTACTGGGCGTGACAAGGATTACGGATATATAAAGAATGCCGAAATCCGAGTTATAACAAAGAAGTTATGACTTGTCGAAGTTTCGCGACAAAACCGGCACGGTGCCGAATGTCGTAACAAGTGAGTTTTGATAAACTACTTTTTAGCCTTAGTGATCTAAACGAAACGTGTAGTGTTCGTTAAACCGAGAGTAGGTATAAAAAGAACGCCCAAATCTGACTTCGTATGAGGAAGTTATGATTTTTCGAAGTTTCAGCTTAGCAGTAGACAGCTAAAAACTCGAATTTTAGATCGAGTGATTTTTAGCCGACACGACCTAAACGAGAATCGAAGGTCTCATCATTTGTAGCACAACGGTAAAAACACAGACGAAAACGGACGTCAGATGAAGAAGTTATGAATTTTTAACGGATTTCCTGTCCCGGTCTGTTAAAAATAAAAATATAAAAATTAAAGTCAAAATTAGCCGATGAAGTCTAAATTAAAGTTGTAGAGCGTAATTTTACCTATGCGTGCATATAAAGAACGTAAAAAACGGAGCTCGTATGCGAAAGTTATGGATTTTAGAAGTTTTCGAGCGAAAACCGAGAAATTTCGCATAGGTGGCTTCGGCCACGTCCCCTTCGCTTAGAGCATGCCACGTGTCCGAAATTAGGCTGAGTCATCCGAGCTGCTGAGTCATCCGAAGGGGTCCACTAGGAGTCCGACGCGTGTCCCATTCCTCGTGTCCGAGTCTCGCAGGAGGAGCCACGTCCGAAGCCTCGGACTAGACCGCGGTCCAATCAGGAGGCGACAGCGAGCCCCTCGCACGCGCAACCCATGTGCGAGCCACCTGCGCACCCTCGCCCAGCAGCTGCCACGCACCCTCGCCTGATGACTCTTCCCTCCTTAAGTCGACTTCGGACCCCTATAAATAGAGGGCTTGCGAGCCTTCTCGGCTACATTTGGAATTTTGCCACTTTTAGCCCCTTTCTTCATATTTTCTTCATTTTAACATCTCCCAAAGCCCCGGTATCGATTATAACCCCCGGAATACGCCACGAAGAGCCCGAGAAGCCCGAAAAAATTATCTTTTCGGTTTCGAAGGCCGACCCTTGCAGAGCCCGGTTTCTGAATAAAACTCCCGGTTTTATTAGAAACGAACGTTTTAGGAAACGAATTGCTGCCCGATTTTCAGCAAATCAAGTGAGTGTGTAGTCACCTTCATCTTACACCTAGATATGAAGTATTTTATATAAAATACGTGCTACGTGTAATTATATTAATTGTTTAATTGAGGTGACTGTTGAATTGATGTTTTATACAAGTTTTAAATTGTATATGTATTTTTATCTACAAATATGTTGGGTAAAACATAGGTAGATATTCGATGTGTGATGAGATAAAAATAATGAGAGGCCTCGATGTGATTGTGATCCAGTCATTTAGCGGAGTTTGGATGACGACCACGGACTTTCTAGACAGTCCAGTGGAACACTGGCAGGCCCGCAACCTGTAGGTGTAATGAACTTGAGTGTTCATTCGCTGTACTCCATCCCCCTCATGGTTGCCTTTAGGACATGTATGGCTGAGGAAACCCCTTAGCAGTAGTGTCCATCCCGATGATATTCTTTAGGCTAGGTCCCTTGTGATAAGTGTTTAGGGACGTAAAGTGAGGATAACGGGAAATGGGTAATCAGGGTTATTGTTGATTGATGAACTTAATAAGTTTATTATTACTGTGGGTTGAAAACCCTATATGCTCACCAGGCTCCCAAGTCTGACCCACTCAGCTTTTTATGTTACAGGTAGTGGACCCCGAGCATAGTCGGAGGACGATGAGAGATTTTTGGATTATAGGCCAGTAGTTGTAAATAACTGTTGAAAGGCTTATAATGTCTTGTTTATGCTTTTGATCTGTATCGGAACATGACATCCCGAGGTTTTGATATGAAATGAAATTATATATTTCTTTAAGAAAGGTTTTGACAAACTTTTATCATATTTTGTATTGGGGACCAATTCCGCAACATCTTTTAAAAAGATTTCTCTGATTTTATTTTAAAAAGCATAAATTAAATCGGTCTTTTCTGGCCGAGAAATTAGGGGATGTCACACAGATGGTCAGACGGAGAGAACAATCCAAACTGTAGAAGATATGCTTCGTGCATGTGTCTTGGAGTTCGGTGGTAACTGGTGTAACATCCCGAAATTCAGGTACAACTATTTAGCCCTTCTTTTATTCAAAGTGTCAAGTTAAGCCCTTAAGAGGAATTGGTAGCAAATGAGTACGCTGGGCGTACTCAAGAGTACGCTGCGCGTACTCATGCGCTTATTTTGGACGCAGACTCGTCTGAGTACGCTGGGCGTACTCAGGGTTACGCTGGGCGTAATGTGTCCAGGTGCAAACCCTAATTTCTGACTTGTGCCCTATATATTGGATGCTAAGGCTTATTTCTCAGCCTCCATAGCAGTGAGTAAAACCCTAAGAGAGAACTTTTCATCGTTCTTAGTGAGTGTGTGTGATTTTGGAGCTAAAAGTGCCTTGGTGTGCTAGTGAAGAAGAAGGAGAGGAGTTTGTGGAGACTAGAGTTTGAAGTGCAAGTTTGGATCTGAGATCTACAGAGGAAGGAGCTGCATTTGGAGGTATAAAGTTCAAAACTTTCCTTTTCATTTGGTTTGTTGCTTCATGGACCATTTTAGGGTTAAAAGTCCCAAAGGTGGAGACTTTATGAGTGTAATGTGCTCCATGGACCTAGATCTGTCCCATTTCAGTGGTATTTGTGTTGTAGATCCATAAAGTTCCCATCTTGGTCGTGGATATGAGATCATGCTTGAGTATTGGGCTTTCTAGTGTTAGGAAATGGTATATTTTGGGTGTTAGTGACTTGTTCAGCCATGCAAAGGCTTAAAGTCATCGACTTTATGGATTAAGAGGCTTAAAAATGGTTAGATCTAAAAGTTGGACGTGAGTCTTAACTGTTTAAGACCTCAAGAGCTAAGGGACTGAAACTGGGATTTACGCCGGGCGTAATCCCAGTACGCGCGGCGTACGGGGAGGCGTTCCCCGATTCTGAGACTGCCGGGTATGCCCAGCGTACACATATGGTACGCGCAGCGTAACCCGGAGGTTTGACTTTTGGTTGACTTTTAGGGTTTGGTCTATAGTGGGGCCTTTGAGTTATGAGAGGGGTAAAATGGTCTTTTACCCTTCTGAGAGTACTAAGAGGAGGAATAGTCTAGCCTTGAGAGATGTATTGATTGAGAGTATTTATTTTACATGATTAGGCGGAGGCTAGACCTGATTTTACAGAGTTCGAGCTTTACCGAGTTACCCGAGGTGAGTCTTCTCACTATACTTTACCTAGAGTGGTAATTAGAGCTATGAGACAGAGTATGATGTATGCTTTTGCATGATGTGATTTCTATGTGTTATATGCTATGTATGTTACAGAGTTTTCAGAGTTAGGACCGGAAGGTCCACAGAGTTAGGGCCAGAGGGCCCACAGAGTTAGGGCTAGAGGGCCCGCAGAGTTATGGGACTGGAGGGTCCCACAGAGACACCTTGACCAGAGGGTCATCAGAGTTATAGCCTCGAGTGGCTAATATGTGTTGTGTGTGTATTTTGGGGAACTCACTAAGCATTTATGCTTACAGTGTTGTGTTATGTGTCTCAGGTACCAGCGAGGATCGCGGGAAGGCGCCGGTTTGATCAGTACACACACGGGGAGATTTTTATTATGATCTTGGGATATGATGTTATGATTGACTATGTGATACAATGGTGTTTTTATAACGATTATGAATGGAAATGTGTTTTATAAAATGTGAAAAATTGTTTTGAAAATTTGGGTGTTACAAGTTGGTATCAGAGCCTTGGTTTGAGGGATTCGGATTCATCTTCGGGCGTATCTGAACTCAAACTGAGGATTTGAGAGAAATTTTGATGACTAAAAACTTTTTTTTTTAGAGTAAAAAGAGTTTTGAGACAAACAGAGCAGAGCCGTGTGTACGATCAGCCAGCGCCCGAACGGTGATTTCCCAAAATACCCTTGTAATTAGTGTTATGAGATATATTATGTTATGATATATGATGAGTTATGCTATGCATGCTAGAGTAGACTAGGTATTCTTATTAGGACTAGAGTGGCCTGATATGTGACGCCTTAGTCTAGGAGTTTTGCTGCTAGGGATACTTGAGAGTGTTTAGATAGCAGCGAGGAGTTTATGAGAGAGCTGCTAGTGAGTAGCATATGGTTAAAGAGAGTAGAGTACTTGGGACTTGGGATCCAAGGAGGAGGACTTAGAGTGGATGCTGATGCGGTGTGGACGGTAGTATAGGGCCCGTACTACTGAAGACACCGGACCAGTGCGCACCCTAAGTAAGAATCCATTGGGTACTAAGGAGCAAGTAGGGTGGAGTTATCGAGTGCGAGTATACTCGAGCGAGTCCCTGATATTTGTTATGTTGTATTTCAGAGACATCATGGTTGGGACACGCCACACACCAGAGAGCAGCGGTACTAGTGATGAGGAGATCCGTAGGATCATTCATGAGGAGGTGGCTGCGGCCATCAGGGCAGAGATACCAGAGATGTTCGGGTCTATCAAGACCACACTGATAGAGACATTTGACGAGAGATACGCTGCTCTTTCTGAGGCTGCGGTTGCTGCGGCCACTGCAGCTATAGCTGCGACTAGGCCGCAGGGTGGTGATGCGTTGCTGTTTCGTGAGTTCAGCAACACAAAACCACCGGAGTTTGATGGGACCCAGGACCCGATTGCAGCGATGAGGTGGATATCAGACATTGAGGGGTGTTTCTTTACTTGCTCATCTCCAGAGCATTTGAGAGTCCGGTTCGCGTTGAACCAGCTTCGCTTGGGAGCGAAGGACTGGTGGAAGTTTGTGACGGCGCACTATTCGCCTACTGAGCTTGTTGCAGTGACCTGGGAGAGGTTCACTGCTATGTTCCGAGAAGAGTACGTTCCCCAGGTGGAGAGGGAGCGTTTGGCCCAGGAGTTTTTGACCCTCAAGCAGGGTACAGAGTCTGTTACAGTGATCACCAGGATGTTCCATGAGCGGGCGATGTTCTGCCCAGAGCACGTGTCCTCCGAGCAGGCACGTATGAGCCGATATCTGAGCATTTTGAGGAGGGATATACGAGAGTTCGTGGCGAACTCGACGTACCGGACATTTGCCGAGCTTCAGGCAAATGCCCGGAAGAGGGAGATAGAGATGGAGACTCAGGCTAGGGAGGAAGCGGAGTCTCAGGGGAGGGATCGGCGACCGGCACAGTCTCAGCCGGCAGCCAAGCGGGCCAAGCCTGCCGATTCGGGATCAGGGAGCCAGAGGGGCCGCACTTGTGGCAAGTGCGGCAAGAGTCATGATGGAGTGTGCAGAGCAGGGTCTTGCTACAAATGTGGCAAGGAGGGGCATATGGCCAAGGATTGCCCCAAGGGGTTTGCAGTCTGTTTTCACTACAACCAGACCGGACACCGGAAGGCCGAGTGTCCACAGTTACGAGGGTCAGCTCAGGGAGCTTCTCAGGGATCTGCTCCTGCTGCTGTTCGAGCTACAGAGAGTCGGCCGGCGAAGGCTGAGGCACCGAAGGCTCGCGGGAGAGCCTTCCAGTTGACAACGGAGGAGGTCCGCGCAGCACCCGATGTGGTAGCTGGTATGTATTCTTTCCTCTGTTCATTTTGAGTTTGTAGTGTTATGCTTATATTGTGATATGCGTAGGTACATTTCTTGTGTGTTCTGTACCTGCCTTGGTGTTATTTGACTCGGGTGCGAGTCGGTCTTTTGTGTCACTAGCGTTTAGTCAGCACATCAGTATCCAGCGTGAGGCGTTGAGTCGACCTCTACGAGTTTCCATAGCTGACGAGCGAACGGTGTATGCTACTGATGTGATTCGAGGATGTGTACTCGAGATCTTCGGTGTCGAGTTTCCGATAGATCTGGTCCCGATTGCTATGGGGACGTATGTGTCATAGTGGGCATGGATTGGTTGAGCCGTTTTGGAGCTGTGACTGACTGTGAGCGACAGTTGATGACGATACTAGACCCCAGTGGGGGAGTACTTACGGTGTACGGCGAGGGTTCCCGTTCTGGGTCAGCATTTTGTTCGGCCACCAGAGCGAGGCAGAGTTTACAGCAGGGCTGTAGTGGGTTTGTGGCTTATGTGGTGGATACGAGAGTAGATGCAGAGAGACCGAGGTCGATCAATGAGGTCCCGATAGTGCGCGAGTTCCCAGATGTTTTCCCCGAGGAGTTGCCGGGTGTGCCTCCCGAGAGGCAGGTAGAGTTCCGTATTGATTTGGTTCCGGGGGCAGCGCCTATCGCCAAGGCACCCTATCGCCTTGCGCCACCAGAGATGCAGTAGTTATCCTCGCAGCTGCAGGAGCTGCTGGGGAAGGGGTTTATACGGCCGAGTAGCTCGCCGTGGGGAGCGCCGATCCTTTTTGTCAAGAAAAAGGATGGTTCACACCGGATGTGCATTGATTACCGGGAGCTGAACAAACTGACGGTCAAGAACCGTTACCCCTTACCGAGGATCGACGATTTATTCGATCAGTTGCATGGAGCGTCTTGGTTTTTCAAGATCGACTTGAGGTCTGGATATCATCAAATGAGAGTACGAGATGAGGATATCCAGAAGACAGCGTTCAGGACTCGTTACGGGCATTACGAGTTCGTGGTGATGCCTTTCGGGCTCACCAATGCACCGGCGGCGTTCATGGATCTCATGAACAGAGTATGCAGACCGATGTTGGACCGTTCGGTGATCGTGTTCATCGATGATATACTGGTGTATTCGAGATCCAGAGAGCAGCATGAGGAGAATTTGAGAGAGTTACTTGAAGTTTTGAGATCGGAGAGGCTTTATGCCAAATTCTCCAAGTGTGATTTCTGGTTACGAGAGGTCCAGTTCCTAGGGCACCTCGTTAACCAGAATGGAATATTGGTCGACCCGGCCAAGATTGAGGCGGTTATGAGTTGGGAGGTGCCGAGATCCCCCACCGAGATCAGGAGTTTCTTAGGGTTGGCTGGCTATTATCGGAGATTTATCAGGGATTTCTCCAAGATCGCCGTGCCACTCACCAGGTTGACCCGGAAGGGTGTTGCTTTTTCATGGGGACCAGAGCAGCAGGCCTCCTTCGAGACACTTCGCCAGAGACTGTGCGAAGCCCCAGTGTTAGCCCTTCCGGAGGGGGTGGAGGACTTTGTGGTGTATTGTGACGCATCGATATCGGGGCTGGGAGCGGTGCTGATGCAGAGAGGGCATGTGATAGCATACGCATCGAGGCAGCTGAAGCCTCACGAGACGAGGTATCCCACCCACGATCTGGAGTTGGGGGCTGTAGTGTTCGCCCTCAAGATCTGGCGTCACTATCTGTATGGGGTTCGGTGTACCATATACACGGACCACAAGAGCTTGAAGTAATTGATGGATCAACCCAACCTGAATATGCGCCAGAGGAGATGGTTGGACGTGGTAAAGGATTACGATTGTGAGATCCTGTACCACCCGGGCAAGGCTAACGTTGTAGCCGATGCCCTGAGTCGTAGGGCGGAGAGCGCCCCGATACGGGACGTTTGTATGAGATTGACAGTGATGACTCCGGTGTTGGACACCATCCGAGGGGCCCAGGCTGAGGCCGTGAGACCGGAGAACCGCAAGAGAGAGTAGGTTATCGGATATGTATCGGAGTTTGTTACCGATAGCAGAGGGCTTATGACCTTCCAGGGTCGGATCTGGGTACCATTTGTGGGCGGGGCACGTACCATATTGATGGAGGAGGCACACCGATCGAGGTTTTCGATCCATCCCGGGGCCACTAAGATGTATTTGGACCTGAGAAGAGATTATTGGTGGCCCTGTATGAAGAGGGATATAGCATGGGTTGTTGAGAGGTGCTTGACCTGTCGCAGGGTTAAGGCCGAGCACCAGAGGCCGCATGGTAAGTTGCAGCCGTTGGAGGTTCCCGAGTGGAAGTGGGAACAGATTACCATGGATTTTATCACCAAATTGCCAAGGACTGCGAGGGGCGTCGATGCAATTTGGGTGATTATGGACAGATTGACGAAGAGCGCTCACTTCCTTGCTGTCAGTGAGAGCTCCTCCGCTGAGAGGTTGGCAGAGTTGTACGTGAGGGAGGTGGTATCACGGCATGGAGTGCCGATCTCGATCGTCTCAGATCGAGATGTGCGTTTCACTTCCAGATTCTGGAAGAAGTTTCATGAGGAGTTGGGTACGAGGCTACATTTTAGTACCGCATACCACCTCCAGACAGATGGGCAGAGTGAGCGGACGATTCAGACGCTCGAGGACATGCTTCGGGCATGTGTGTTGGATTTCGGAGGGAGTTGGGACACATACTTGCCCTTGGCTGAGTTTTCCTATAACAACAGCCATCATTCGAGCATCGGTATGCCACCCTTTGAGCTGTTGTATGGGAGGAGGTGTCGGACTCCTATTTGCTGGGGAGAGGTCGGGCAGCGTGTGATGGGTAGTACAGAGATAGTACTTCAGACGACTGAGCAGATTCAGCAGGTCAGACAGAGGTTGCTGACCGCTCAGAGCCGCCAGAAGAGTTATGCGGACAGACGTCGCTCGGGGCTTGAGTTCCAGGTTGGTGATTTAGTACTCCTGAAGGTATCTCCTTGGAAGGGGGTGATCCGATTCAGGTAAGTTGGGACCTCGGTATATTGGTCCTTTCAGGGTGACTGCCAGGGTGGGCAGGGTAGCGTATCGTTTGGAGCTACCTACGGAGTTGAGCCAGATTCACGATACCTTCCACGTGTCTCAGTTGAGGAAGTGTATCGCTGATGAGTCGGCAGTGGTTCCGTTAGAGGACATTCAGGTGGATGAGAGCCTGAATTATGTTGAGAGACTGGTTGCGATTGTAGATCGAAGGATCAAGACTTTGAGAAACAAGGAAGTGCCATTGGTTCAAGTCCAGTGGCAACATCGGAAGGGTTCTGAAATGACCTGGGAGCCGGAGTTAGAGATGCGCGAGCAGTATCCAGAGTTATTTGTTGAGTGAGACTTCGAGGGCGAAGTCTAGTTCTAGTGGGGGAGAATTGTAACATCCCGAAATTCAGGTACAACTATTTAGCCCTTCTTTTATTCAAAGTGTCAAGTTAAGCCCTTAAGAGGAATTGGTAGCAAATGAGTACGCTGGGCGTACTCAAGAGTACGCTGCGCGTACTCATGCGCTTATTTTGGACGCGGACTCGTCTGAGTACGCTGGGCGTACTCAGGGTTACGCTGGGTGTAATGTGTCCAGGTGCAAACCCTAATTTCTGACTTGTGCCCTATATATTGGATGCTAAGGCTTATTTCTCAGCCTCCATAGCAGTGAGTAAAACCCTAAGAGAGAACTTTTCATCGTTCTTAGTGAGTGTGTGTGATTTTGGAGCTAAAAGTGCCTTGGTGTGCTAGTGAAGAAGAAGGAGAGGAGTTTGTGGAGACTAGAGTTTGAAGTGCAAGTTTGGATCTGAGATCTACAGAGGAAGGAGCTGCATTTGGAGGTATAAAGTTCAAAACTTTCCTTTTCATTTGGTTTGTTGCTTCATGGACCATTTTAGGGTTAAAAGTCCCAAAGGTGGAGACTTTATGAGTGTAATGTGCTCCATGGACCTAGATCTGTCCCATTTCAGTGGTATTTGTGTTGTAGATCCATAAAGTTCCCATCTTGGTCGTGGATATGAGATCATGCTTGAGTATTGGGCTTTCTAGTGTTAGGAAATGGTATATTTTGGGTGTTAGTGACTTGTTCAGCCATGCAAAGGCTTAAAGTCATCGACTTTATGGATTAAGAGGCTTAAAAATGGTTAGATCTAAAAGTTGGACGTGAGTCTTAACTGTTTAAGACCTCAAGAGCTAAGGGACTGAAACTGGGATTTACGCCGGGCGTAATCCCAGTACGCGCGGCGTACGGGGAGGCGTTCCCCGATTCTGAGACTGCCGGGTACGCCCAGCGTACACATATGGTACGCGCAGCGTAACCCGGAGGGTTGACTTTTGGTTGACTTTTAGGGTTTGGTCTATAGTGGGGCCTTTGAGTTATGAGAGGGGTAAAATGGTCTTTTACCCTTCTGAGAGTACTAAGAGGAGGAATAGTCTAGCCTTGAGAGATGTATTGATTGAGAGTATTTATTTTACATGATTAGGCGGAGGCTAGACCTGATTTTACAGAGTTCGAGCTTTACCGAGTTACCCGAGGTGAGTCTTCTCACTATACTTTACCTAGAGTGGTAATTAGAGCTATGAGACAGAGTATGATGTATGCTTTTGCATGATGTGATTTCTATGTGTTATATGCTATGTATGTTACAGAGTTTTCAGAGTTAGGACCGGAAGGTCCACAGAGTTAGGGCCAGAGGGCCCACAGAGTTAGGGCTAGAGGGCCCACAGAGTTATGGGACTGGAGGGTCCCACAGAGACACCTTGACCAGAAGGTCATCAGAGTTATAGCCTCGAGTGGCTAATATGTGTTGTGTGTGTATTTTGGGGAACTCACTAAGCATTTATGCTTACAGTGTTGTGTTATGTGTCTCAGGTACCAGCGAGGATCGCGGGAAGGCGCCGGTTTGATCAGTACACACACGGGGAGATTTTTATTATGATCTTGGGATATGATGTTATGATTGACTATGTGATACAATGGTGTTTTTATAACGATTATGAATGGAAATGTGTTTTATAAAATGTGAAAAATTGTTTTGAAAATTTGGGTGTTACAACTGGGATAAATATTTACCACTTGTCGAATTTTCATATAACAATAGTTACCATGCTTCAATCAAAATGCCACCATATGAAGCATTATATGTTCGTAGATTCCGTACTCAATTATGTTGGCGTGAAGTAGGACAGAAAATCCTTGGAGGCCCTGAAATGATTCAAGATACTACTGACAAGATTCAAATTGTACGTGAAAGAATGAAAGCGGCCCAGGATCGACAAAAGTCCTATACAGAAAAGAGGAGACGACCAATAGAATTCCAGGTGGATGATTTCGTAATGCTGAAGGTATCCCCACGGAAAGGTCTTATGCGATTTGGAAAGAAAGGAAAACTAAGTCCCAGATTTGTTGGTCCTTTCAAGATTATCCAAAGAATTTGTAAGCAAGCATACCGCTTGGAATTGCCTGAAGATTTGGCAGGTATTCATGATGTGTTTCATGTGAGTTATTTGCGCAAATGCTTAAGCATATATGATGAGACGGTTCCATTATCCAAAGTGAAATTGGATAATAAGTTAAGATATGTAGAAGAGCCTGAAGAGATCGTGAATGAAATAATAACTAATCTACGTAATAAAGAAGTGGAGTTGGTGCTTGTCAAGTGGAAACACCATCGAGGCCCAAATTATACTTGGGAGAATAAGAATGAGATAAGAGCGAAATATTATCCAAAGAATTTGTAAGCAAGCATACCGCTTGGAATTGCCTGAAGATTTGGCAGGTATTCATGATGTGTTTCATGTGAGTTATTTGCGCAAATGCTTAAGCATATATGATGAGACGGTTCCATTATCCGAAGTGAAATTGGATAATAAGTTAAGATATGTAGAAGAGCCTGAAGAGATCGTGAATGAAACAATAACTAATCTACGTAATAAAGAAGTGGAGTTGGTGCTTGTCAAGTGGAAACACCATCGAGGCCCAAATTATACTTGGGAGAATAAGAATGAGATAAGAGCGAAATATCCCCATTTGTTTTTATCGTTATGATTTCGGGGACGAAATCCTCAAAAGAAGGAGGTATTTGTAACATACACGTTTTGAAATCATGTTTTAAGTAAATGATATTATAAAATATTATATAATTATGAGTATTGAGTTTTAATGGATAGTTTTTACTATAAAAGAAGTAAAACTATGTTTAGAATCAATCGGAAAATATTGGAAGTCTTATGAGATTTCAATTAAAAGACAAATATCGAAATTTCACGAAAATATAAAATTTGAAATAAGTAAAATTTTATTATTGAAAGTTGTAAAGAATCTCGTTAGAAACATTTAGGCGAAAACCTCATCGAAATCCGAGTTATAACGAAGAAGTTATGACCAATCGAAGATCCGCGACAAAACCGGCACGGCGCCGAATGACGTAAAAAGTGAGTTTTTGATAAAGTACTTTTTAGCCTTGGTGATCTAAACGAAAGTCGTAGTACTTGTTAAACCGAGAATTTTCATAAAAAGAACGCCCAAATCTGACTTCATATGAGGAAGTTATGATTTTTCTAAGTTTCAGCTTAGCAGTAGACAGCTAAAAACTCGAATTTTAGATCGAGTGATTTTTAGCCGACACAACCTAAACGAGAATCGAAGGTCTCGTCAATAGTAGTAAAACGGTAAAAAGACAGACGAAAACGGACATCGGATGAAGAAGTTATGAATTTTTAATGGATTTTCTTGTCCCGGTCTGTTAAAAATAATAATATTAAAAATAAAGTCAAAATTAGCCGACGAAGTCTAAACGGAAGTTGTAGAGCGTAATGTTACCTACGCGTGAATATAAAGAACGTCAAAAACAGAGACCGTATACAAAAGTTATGGATTTTAGAAGATTTTGGCTCAAAAACCGAGAAATAGTGGATAATACCGGGAAATTTCGCATGTGTGGCTCGGAATTGGCCACGTCACCTCGTGTATGATCTCGCCCCGTTTCCGATGAGTCATGCATGCCACGTATCCGAAGACCCTCGCTGATGACACGTGCCTCACAAGTCCGACGCGTGTAGCGTCTCTCCCTCTTTCCGAAGCGCGGCCCTATCAGCCTCCGACGCGTGTCCGAGCCGCGTGTCATTTCCTCGCAACCCCCCCTGTCTCGCTTCGCTGCTGACATCTGGCACCTCGCATGTGAAGTCACGTGCCCTCTCCGGATCCGAAGCCTCCCCTATAAATAGAAGGCTGCGAGCCTTCTCGGGTAATTTTGAGAAATTGCAATTTTCACCCATTTTTCAATAATTTTATTATTTTGACTTCCCCCGAAGCCCCGGGATCATTTCCAACGCCCGAAACACGCCCCAAAGTTCCCGAGAAGCCCGAAAAATTTATCTTTTCGGTTTTGAAGCTCTACCTTCGCAGAGCCCGGTTTTCAATAAATCTTCCGGTTTTCAACGAAGGAAGTTATATTTAGAGCCGAAGTGCTGCCCAATTTACTATTTTTACCCCCGGTTATTTCACGGTGAGTTTAATATATATGAACAATTGTATGTTATGTGTTATATGTGCTATGTGCTTTTCAGTGTTATTATTCCGGGTTATTTTCCCGTGTTATTTTTATTTCCGCTATTTATAATAGCAAAGCTATACCTTTGACCATGCGATCAGTGAAAGGACTTAGATTCACGGTGGTACTGGTACGTAGCCTCTGGCCATGTAGAGCATGTCTCCGTAAGAGAATGACTTCTATTATATGGCATTGGCAGATGGTTAGACAGGGCTATAAGCCTGAAATCTACCAAAATGTTTAAATCAGAAAGTGTATGTCTTCTGTGCCATTTGGGCCGAAGCTTTATTGGTGTATATCAAGTATAGAAATTGTCATGTCTCATTGATCGTATATCTTTGAATCAAATCATTGATTGATATGGAAAGTTTGTCTCATGATTCACATATGCCTTTGTTGTTCCTTGTTCCTCTTTGCTTCTGCCATATTGAGGTATATATATGGCATAACATTATATTGTATCTATTATTGAACTCACTAAGCGTCACCGCTTACCGCTCTCAATGTTTAACAAATTTGCAGGAAATAAGTAACAAGTATAATCGTATACTGTCGGAAGATGTAGAATAGTTTTTACTATTACTTTGTATTTCGGTTTATGTTTGTATAAAATTACAATATCCTGGGTAGTTATGTAAATTATTAAAACATAGTCGGTTTGTATCCAATCTTTTGTAATCATTTTATCAATGTAAGATATTGTTTTATAAATATGCATGTAGCATGTTTTGGTGTGACAATGTCTTCAGAAATACGAAAGTTTAGAAAGGGGTTCTTTCAGGTTTCAACGATTTAAAAAGTTTTAAATTGGCTCGAAATTTATGGGTGTTACAAATACAGTCACGAAAGACACTCGAAGGGGAAACCTTGTGTTCATTAGTGACGAAAACTCATAGACACTCCAACTCCCCAAGGTACATATCAAAACTAATGTTGAAGGACTGAGATACAAATGACCGACTCGTACCCGAGTCAAAAAGCACTAGAGCAAGCAATAAAGTAACTAGAAAGGAACCTAACAGAAACATAAACATAAGCATATAGAGAATAATTTGACAAAAAACATAAATAAACACATACCAGTAACAACATCAGGGGTCGCCCGGGCCTCATCTGCAGTCAAATGAAAGGCTCGACCTCTGGCCTTTGGGGCCTCAGCCCTCCCCTGGTGGCCATCTGTGATCCAAAGAATAGTAGGGCCGGTGCCTGCACTGTCCTAGCAGCAAGCAATGGACAGTTGGCCTTCACATGACCAACCTGATCATAATGGTAACAAAGTCGGGTGCTCTGCTGCAGGGGTTGTTGTTGCTGCTGATGACAATCCCTAGCAAAGTGGCCCTCCCTACCATACTTGTGGCACCCGGTCCCTGACCGACACAAACCCGCATCCATCTTCTCGCACTTGACACAAGTACATGCCTTCTGGCCTCCATATCGAGAATTAGCGGGCTTGAACCACTTAGTTGTAGGCTGAGTCTGAATTGGGGTCTGCCTCTTCTTTCTCGTCTGGTTCTCAATCTCAATCTCTCTACTCCGAGCAAATGACTGCAACTCTACTAGGGTTCGATATTGCTAAGCAACACAAATTCCCGGATCTTAGTCTTGAGCATGATCAAGTATCATGACATCTATAACTACTTCGAAGTAGTATACTCATGGCAAAACAAATATCTCTCTGTAAACATCTTGTTGATCTCTGTTACCGATTTCGTCGACTGCTTGAGCGACAGATACTCCTGATCCAACCTCTCTCTCTCTCTCTCTCTCTCTCTATATATATATATATATATATATATATATATATATATATATATATATATATATATATATATATATATATATATATATCTCCACCAGTGGAATGTACTCAATAAAGAACATCTCCATAAATTGCTCCCAAGTCACTATGGCCCTTTCCGTAATAACATATGTTCACAAATGAATGTGACAATATATATATATATATATATATATATATATATATATATATATATATATATATATATATATATATATATATATTAAAAAAATCCTTAAACTTTAACTATATTATTGAAGAAAATTGTTAATTTTCAGAAAAATTCTGAAAATCGGTATTAACCGGGAAAAATGATTACTTTGAAAGTGTTATCCGATTTTTTGAGGTTAATTATAAATAAATAAAATAGAAATAGATTTTGAGTTAATAAACCCAAACGTTAAGGACGTTATTTTTACTGATTTCCCTATTTCTAGTTTGCTAATTACAAAGATTTTCCATAATAAAACAAAATCGAGAGGATTAATAATAAATAGTCTAAGGTTGTTTCCACTATGGAACTCCGAGTGTCAATAATGATGGCTGGACGGACCATGCCTAGAAAGGTATAATATATATATATATATATATATATATATATATATATATATATATATATATATATATATATATATATATATATATATATATATATATAATTTTATTGGCAACTTGCAAAAAAGTGGTTTCCTTCTCTACAAATTGAGCACATTTCTTCTCCACTCTTCACTTGAACCATGGCTGATGTTCAAGGCTACCTCATCCTCTTTCTCATAGGTACCATAACCACCATCTTCATACGGTCGTTATTCAAGTCGAATAGTGCGAAGGGTAAATCTCGCCTTCCTCCGACTCCATTTGCCCTTCCCATCATCGGGCATCTCCACCTCCTTGGTCCAAGTCCCCATCAAGCTTTCCACAAGCTTTCTTTGAAATATGGGCCAGTTTTTCGCCTCTTTTTGGGTTCAAAACCCAGTGTTGTTTTTGGTTCACCAGAAACAGGGAAAGAATTGTTTAAAACGTATGATAATGTCTTTTTAGATAGACCCTATAACTCATCCATGGATTATATTGCCTACGGAGGCCGTGGATTCATTTTTGCTACTTACGGACCCTACTGGAAGTTCTTGAAGAAGATAGTCGTCTCAGAACTCCTCAATGCTAAAACACTCGATTCCCTCCGTCCAGTAAGAAACGAAGAAATCAATCGCTTTTTAAGATTTTTATCAGAGAAAGCCAAAGTTGGGAAGTCGGTAGAACTTGAAGGGGAGCTTATAAAGATGGCGAACAATATTATATCACGAATGCTTATGAGCAAGAGGTGCGAAGATGACGATGCAGGGGACATAAAGAACATAGTTACCGACATAGGCGAACTCATGTTTACATTTAACCTTTCAGATCATATATGGTTCCTTAAGAATATAGATGTACAAGGAATTGGAAAAAGGTCAAAGGAAATTCGTGGAAGATTTGATGCGATGATCGAAAAGATCATGGAGAAGCGTGAAGAGGCAAGAAAGCAGAATTACGAGAAGGCAGAAGTCAAGGACTTGCTTGACCTTTTACTCGACATCTCAGAAGATGAGAGCATGGAGATAAAGTTGAGTAGAGACAACATTAAAGCCTTCATTCTGGTAATTAACATCAGCATATCATATTTCAACATTTGTTATATCTATAATTGCATCTACTAACATATATGTGTTTCATTTCAGGATATATTTGGTGCAGGAACAGACACTTCTGCCATTACTACCGAGTGGGCTTTGGCAGAACTCGTAAACCATCCCCAGATAATGAAAAAAGCTGTTGAAGAAATTGAGAAAGTTGTGGGAAAAGACAGACTTTTACAAGAATCAGACATACCAAACCTTCCTTATCTTCAAGCAATCGTGAAGGAATCACTACGTCTTCACCCCACAGCCCCAGTAATTCAAAGAATCTCAACAGAAGATTCCACCATCAGAGGTTACCATATTCCGGCAAACACTACAATCTTTTTCAACATATGGAGCGTCAGCAGAGACCCAGCCTACTGGGAAAACCCACTTGAATTCAAGCCTGAAAGATTCGAAGAGAAACAGTTGGATGTAAGAGGACAACATTTTGAGTTGTTACCATTTGGAAGTGGGAGGAGGATGTGTCCAGGGACATCGCTAGGGTTGTCGGTGGTGTATGTAACTCTCGGTTGTATGATTCAGTGTTTCGATTGGAAAGCCGGAAAAGATGGGAATCTAACTAGTGTTGACATGGAAGAGGGTATCGGGATAACACTTCCTAGAGCTAACCCTTTGGTTTGTGTTCCTGTAGCACGACTTCATCCCCTCCCTTTGTCTGTGTAATACGACACTTCGAAGTACAGTAGTCAATGGTGTTTGCTTTGATTAATGTTTTTTATTTTTATTTTTATCTCATAAAATCTGAGTTCAAAACGTGTAACGAAAGCATGTTATTATGTATTTCAATGATTATGTTTCCAGGCATGATGATTATTGGTTCTCTTGATCTTTAAGATTTTGATACATTATCTTATAACAAATCGTATTAATTACTTGACAAAGAGATATTAATGGAAAGTGACAAGTAGGGCTTAACTGTCTAATTGAAAAGTATTTCCCTTATTTCTTTATGGACGGCGATAGAAATTAAAAGTAGTGGCGGCTAGAAAGTAACATAAATAAATAAAAGTTAACCTGGGTTGGAGAACAAAAGCGTTTAGGATAACGCCATATAGTTAACAAACCTTTAGGAATTATTTAAAAAGCATGAATTGTTCGATGTAAACATGAATTTGATTTTATCGTTTTCCATGTTATATTATTTTGTAATCAAGAAAGCAATAACTACGACTAAGTTTGGTGTTTGACTGTTTTCTGTACACCCCCATAGTTTTAGGTTTATTTATATAACATTTTTTATGGTCTTTGGTGCGGCTCATATTGAGCCAATCTGGAATCAGTAAAATCGTCGTTATTTAGATGTTGTTACTTGGATATATGTATATTATTGTGTTCAAGAAACAAGAAACCCGATTAGACTAATTAAGGGGTGTACACGGACCAAGCAATGCGGCTAGTGCTACATGGCCCACCTTGGACACGACCCGTGTTCTCTCTCCTCTCTTCTGTCTTCTCCCTTTTAGTTTGGTTGTTGCTAATAAAAATGATTTTTAATTTGATGTGTACTATATAAAATTCTAATGCATGAACTGATTTTCAAATTAAAATTTTAATTTTTGTAAAGACAACTCTAAACATTGTATAAATTTCTATCAAATACCTTTTAAATTTGAAAAAATAGAAAAATTTATAATAACTTTTTATAGCAAAATTTAAATTGATGAAAAAAATTTCATTAGTTATTTATTATTAATCTAATATCTATTTATGTTTTACTTAATATTTTAAATGTTTGAAATTGATAATTATTGATTGTATTAGAAAAAAAAATGTCTGATCTTATTTGTAAAATTCTAAAATTTAATCAAAAGTTTACCAACTCCAAAACAGTCAATATTTTAGCATATTACATTTATGAAAATGAAATCATCTGTGAAAACGTGCTTACATCTGTGCAAATAATATAAGTATTTAACTAGAAAAATTCAAAAAATAAATAAATAAATGTAGGGGAGGATTTCACAGATCACATATGTAAAATCATGTATGACTATCTGCGAAATCAAATGAAAAAATGTTATATTTCCCATATGTCATCTGTGAACTAGATTTTGGGTATGCCATTTGTGATTTCGTAGATGGTATCTACTTTTACCATTTGCAAAATCGCAAATAAGTGAATAAGATACACGAAAAACAATTTTTTTAGACAAAATTGCAAAAATGGTTCTTGTGATATATGCAATTTTTTGAGGTTTTAGTCCAAACCACGACTTTTTTGGATTGGTGGTCCTTTTGAGCTAGTTTCATTGCGTTTTTTGTCCCTCTGAATAGTGAAATGACTGTTATACCCTTGGGTTATTTATTTTTCATTTCTTTCATTTTTCTTAAAATCTAAATACTTATTTATTTATTTAACTAACTAAAAAATAAAAGTCTCTCTCTCTCTCTCTCCCATCCCACCGTCTTTCCTTCCAAAGATTCGGTGATATCTTCGGCCAACCACCACTGTTCATCACCTCCGACCAGCCACCAACCCACCATATTCAGCACCCTCCGTTGCCTGCACATCGTAGCCACCACCACCATCATAAATGAAGTCTGCCTTTCACTTATGACGCCCTCTGGTGAAACCCTTCAACCATGGACATGATCAGCTTCCAATTACCTTTCCAGAAAAGAAAAAATAATTCTAAAACCTTCTAAAAAATTGAAATCGTTTGAAACTCTCACCCAAACCAAAAAAAAAAAAACAAATCCCATCTGATAATTTAATTCATGTTTGAAAATCGGTAAACCTAAATAAGATGGAATCCTAATTGGTTTGTTGGGGAGAATAGAAATCTGGGAGATAATATCGGGAACTGTGATATTGGAGAATGTAGGCATTCAAATGGAAATGACCCTACAAATAAAATGACATATAGTGACACATATTTTTAATGACATATGTTTGATACACCACTATATCATATTTTTTAGTGGCACTTTTTGTATGCCATTGAAAAAATTAATATATTTAATGGCATTTAACATTTTATGTCATTAGTATTTATAGTTATTAATGAAATATGATTAATGAAATATGATTCAACATGCCACTAAAAGTTTTGTTTTATAAAAAATATTACATAAATAATTTTCGACAAGAAAAATCTGTTTTAATATTAACATTTTAACTTTTTATATATTTTTTGTCTAACGGGCGTGACACCAACGCTAGAAATGATGACAAGTCATAAATATTATCATCATAATTTTTTATTATTTCCCAAATTTTAATAAAATAAATTATATTTATATTATAGTTATTAAAATTTTAAGATATTAATTATCACTTTATTACCACTATGATTTCTATTTTTGAAGGGCATATAGTCGACATCATCGTTTTAGGGTTAGTTTTCGCTGAGAGGCAAACAAAAATCGATCAATTTTGTCGAATCGACAGCGCCAAATCAATATTCAAGCTTCAAAGTTTTGGCAAATCGATCAACTCCTTCAATAGACATTGAGAAATCTGTCCACTCCTTCGAACTAAATCGACATCGGAAAACTCAAATTGATCCACAACTCCAGTTCTCCACTCCTTCGAAGCTTATGTTCAGTGTTCCTCTTTATGAAATCAAATTCAAGCATTGGAAAATCTATATTTAAGCTACAAGTGTTGAAGGTTTGTTTCAAGCTTTGAGTTTCGATTCATTATTCCTCATTAATAAATCAACATATCCAAATCGATTGGTTTGTTTTCGATTCCTTTGTTTCGAAAGTCAGAAAATCGGGCATCGGTTTGTTTCGGTAGCTACAAATGAATGTATTTTGGAGCCTTCCAACACTTGTAAGTCCTTCACTCCTTAATTTTGCGATCTCATCATCCCGAAGTTATTTCTTTGCAATTTGTATTTCACTTATAGATTTTTGAATCGAAATTACGGTTTATATGGTTATTTTAAATTGTAGTGCATGATTTGTTACATTTTATTTAGATGAACACCAAGTGTTCGATGAAATTCCCCAACGAGATGTTTCTGGATTGGCTTACTTCGTGAACAGGTCCGCCTTTTGATTTATTGGGTTTACTATTTATATAAATTAATTTCTTTTATAATCTCAACATTACTGGTAAATTATTGCAATTCATTTTTACAGAGTATATTAGACCGAGCTTCTTTCATTATGCTAAGATTTTCTATACCTATAGGTTATCTAGCTATTCACATCTTGATGAACTTCTGCATGGCAAACAAATCTTAAATGCCCAATTGATTGAAAACTAACTTTTATATTACAATACACAGGCTTATGATTCATTAAAACATAATGAAAACAAAATAAAAAAACAATTATGTCAGTTCTTATTTTGGAGGTTTTCAGACAATTCAATTAACGTGTGTTGCCCCACTGTAATTGAACAAGTTTGGATATATTCTAGTCCAATTTCACTGCCCAACTTGGATACTAATGCTCTTGAGTTATTGGAAAAGATGATGACTCTTTATCCATCACCTGTATTCATTTTCCACCCTAAACTCATATTTAGCAATGTTACACTTTCTTGATCCATCACAAGTGATGACTGGAATGTATTTAGTCAAATTGTAATGTTTTTTTCCCTTCATATCAGGTTTCTTGAACTGGGACATGTCTAGGCTTTTTTATTCTCGCCCTTCCTGATATTTGCTAGATTTTGAATATAATTTTTTTAAAGTATAACGAGGACATGTCGCCACAATAGGCATTGTTTTGGAATTTATTATAATAACCTACGGTGAGGATATGTTGCCACAATAGTTAATTCATCATTCATCATTTATTGGCTACAAAATGTCAAAAAGTAACCAATTCAAATCGCATCATTTGTTTGACTTTTACTCTTCAGGTTGGTTATTTCTCCCCTATGGAGGTTGTCATCAGGAAAGCTCAAAATCTAACAATGACCCAGGTTAGTTTGATAAGCATTAAGCCCAAGTGCAATATAATCTTTTTGAACCATGATTATCAATCAACATAAATCTAAAGCAAAGATGTATTGAAATATGTAATGTTTAATCATATGTTTTTGTCGTCTTTATAGTATTCTTTATTTTGGTCAATATTGACATTTGTTGCAATGATTGGTGCCATTTCAAGTGGGACCATGGCTGATTTCTTTGGTAAGTTAATTTTAACTCTTCTCATTTTTTACAGTTTCAAATAGTTAAATCTTCTAACGACAATTGAACAGACATTGAGAATATCAAGTGCTTTCTGCATATGAGGGTGGCTAGCAATTTACTTTGCTCAGGTACTCACGATTTTACTCTAAGAGTTCATTAAATCTTTGAAACAAAAAGAGCAAATATATATATATATATATATATATATATATATATATATATATATATATATATATAAAGATGGAAGTGGTCTATGCCTCTAGATATTGGAAGACTATCAACATGATTTGGAGTGGGGTCTTTTCATATGTGGTATGTATGCCTAAAGTTATTGAACTTGTATGATTTTAAATATTTCTTTGCATGAGAAAATGAACATCTTTTTAATGTTGCAAGGTACCTGTGTTCATTGCTGAAAAAAGCACCCCAAACAATTCTGAGGCTTGGTAACGACAACAAATCAGGTTGTAAATGCAAACCCATGTTAGTATTTATAATTCAACATGCAAAATAACACAGACATACACTATATAACGCTAGAAAGGTTAATATATAAATATTGGCATGTTTTGTTTTTTACTATCTGTTGTTATTATGCAGGCTTGCCTACAAGCCATTGCAAGCTACTCGTCAAGTACCCAAGGACTTGTAGCTGTTTTTCAAATGTTTGGTTTAATTTGACATTTACTTAGATATTTGATTTAAAAAGTTTAAAAATATTGATGAAAAATAATGCAATTTTTATTATTTTCTATGTGCTACTGTTGAATTATTTATTTTATGTTATATTATAGGAATTATTTATTTTATGTTATATTATAGATAACTTTTATGTAGATATAAGTAGCTTAGATTATAGAATCTCTATGAGTATTTACCGTCATAAAATGTGCCGCAATTTTTTTTCATTGTGGCAAATAAAAGAGTGCCACTAAATCTTAAAATGTGTCACTAAAAGTAGCATGCATTCTTGAATCACATGAGCTTTTAGTGGCACAAAATATGTGCCACAAAACACTTTTTTTTATTGTGACAAATAAAAGTGTCACTAAAAGCCCAAAAACTGCAGCGACAAAAACAAAAAGTGTCACTAAAGGGTTTTAGTGGGAGCGTTTCTAGTGACACTTATTATGTGTGATGCGGATTCTCATAGAAGCTTTTAGTGGCATTATATTGGGTTTTTAGTGACACTTTTTGTATGCCACTAAATGACATATTTTTTGTAGTGTGAAGACGACGGTGATGTGAACTCCGATGGTGTTGCATCTCAGGCTAGAAATTTCAAACAATCACTTCACTGGTGATGCATCTCATGCAACCCCCCTTCTCAATTTCTAATAACTGAACCTCACTTTTGTCGGATAAACTCACCTCGAAGTTCAATTTCACCATTACAAATCGTAACCCTAATAAGAAGATCGTGTGTGTATACGATCCTGTTTCTGTTTTGCTCAATTTGAAAGACGTCGATGTCGGTGACAAATTGATTCTGGCTTTCACGATGGGGAAGAAGAAAAAGATTTGAAGAACAAAAAGAGTTTACTATTGAAGATCCAGGTCGATACTAAAGTGAAGGAGAAGATCGAAAGCTTCAAGACTATTGAACAATGGTGGTTGGACGAAGATATCACCGGATCTTTGGGAAGAAAAGACGGTGGAGAGAGAGAGAGAGAGAGAGAGAGAGAGAGAGAGAGACTTTTATTTTTTATAATTAGTTAAATAAATAAATAAGTATTTAGATTTTAAGAAAAATGAAAGAAATGAAAATAAATGAAAAATAAATAACCCAAGGGTATTACAGTCATTTCACTATCCAGAGGGATCAAAAACGCAATGAAACTAGCTCAAAAAGACCACCAATCCAAAAAAGTCGTGGTTTGGACTAAAACCACAAAAAATTGCATACCACAGGGACCATTTATGCAATTTTGTCTTTTTTTTATAAGGAACATGTATTTTTTATGTCACCCGTACCATGAAATACATCATCCATGAGTTTTTGATTATATAGGTGTTTTTAAAAAACTTATTTACCCAACATGTATACTTTTAAACTTATTTACCATATAAAGGTTATTTAGCAATTTAATTAAAAAAAACAGTCGTGCCCTAATTTACTTTGTTACTGAACTGATTCTTACCCTTTTTCTTCTTCCAGCGTCAACGACTGTACAACTCGGATAATCACAATCGATTTTGTAACGCCCCGTTCGAAAAGTACTTATTTATGAATTTCTGAGATCAAGAGTAAGGGCGTTTCGGTCTTTTGTGGGCGATGAGTTTCATTCGGGAAGGTTTCGGACCGGGGTATGTTGATAGAAGCGTAGGGCTTCTCGCCACCTTCGCGTGGATATAAAGTTCGTCGGGAACGGGCTTAGAATAAAGGAGTTATGACACTTTGAAGATATTGACATTTATAGCCCTTAATGGGAAAAGTTGACGAGGAAGGCCATGCATGCCTTTGGGACACGCGTGGGTACGCCCAGCGTAGGCTGGGTTACGCCCAACGTAATAGGGTGAATGACCGCGGGTGCAAGGACGCGTACGCCCAGCGTACGCTCAGAGTCTTAAAACCCTAATTTTAGGGACAGCCACTATATAAGGAACATTATGGTTCCAACCCTAGCCTCCATATCTGCCCTCTTACTCTGAGAAACCCTAAGTAGCCGTTCTTCCATTGTTGTGGATATTTGACCTTGTGGAGCTTAGTTTGGCAAAGGAAAGCTTAGAAGAAGAAAGAAGAGGTTGGCAAGAAAGAAACTTGGTGGCTGGAGCTTGTAGATCCGTGATAGCATCACCCTTTGCAACCACTTGAAGGTATAAAGCTTCTTGCTTGACATCTATTTTGTGTAGATCTATGTATGGTGAAGTTTTGACACCATTCTTGTCCCAAAAACCCCCATCTTGATGTATGATGTGTTTTGGTTAAGATGAGTTTTCCTTTCAGACAATTGGAGAGGTCTTGAGTAAGAAAAATGAGGTCCCAATGGCTTTGGTTGTCCCATATAAGAAGTAGGAAGGTCTTAATGGGTTAAAACCTTGAATTAAGAGCTTTATGGACGTCCAAAAGGATAAAGATTGAGACTTTATGAGTCCTAGGCCCTTTTTGTCACTGGATCTAGCATATGGGCTTAAGTGCTTAAGCCATTAAGCACTTGGAAAGATTTTTGGGTACAAACGAGCGTACGCCCCGAGTACCAGAGGAGTACGCCCAGCGTACGCCCTCTGTTGGGTTTTTGATTTTGGGCCTTAAGTGATTGGGCTGTTTATGGGCTAGTGGGGCTTGGGCTGTGACTGAACATTATGGATGGAATGATTTAGACCCAATAATTATTATGGACCTTGGATCTAGGCCCATTTGGTGAGGTGGGCCCAATTTAGTAAATTGGGCCAATATTGGGCTTTGCATGAGAATTTGGTTTTGGGTCTTGGCCCAATAAGAGGATGATGGACTTAATGAGTGTTGTGGTCCCTTGGCCTAGAAAGTCATGATGGATTCTAATGTGATGATTTGCATGTGATAGTTGGGATTCCCGGCGAGTCAGCAGTCAGAGATTTGCAGGATTTCGGCAGCCGCAAGGTGAGTTATCCTCACTATATCGACAGGGTCTACGGCACCAAGGCCGACCCTTTAACGGATGGAAATCCGGGTATTGATTGTTATGTGATTGTTTTGCTAGATCTACGTCCTGGTATTTAGGATGGTGTTATGTTAGTGACCTGGTTAAGGTCGGTACCCGGGATATAGGGTAATGTTATGCTAGTGACCGGTTAGGTAGGAATCCTGGTTGGGATGTTGATATGCTATGTGATCTGTTAGACTGTTTTCTGGTTGAGGATTGTTATGTGATTATTTGTTTTATGTGTAGATGGTTGTTTGACGGGGGTTGGGTTGAGGCGGGTCCTGCTTAGTGCTGTAGGCCAACATACCCAGGGCGGACCGGACATTCCGAAGGCCCAGCGAGCGGTCCGGATAGGCTGAAGGCCCCGAGAGGGCGGACCAGACGTGTCTAGGCTCGGAGAGTGGACCAGGCCGACTGAAGGCCCGGTGTGGGCGGACCAGTCATACTGTAGACTCAGAGAGTGGACCAGGTGGATTGAAGGCCCGGTGCGGGCGGACCAATCACACTGTAGACTCGATGTACATGGCTAGACTCGAAGAGTGGACCAGGCCGACTGAAGGCCCGGTGTGGGCGGACTAGTCATATTGTAGACTCAGAGAGTGGACCAGGTGGATTGAAGGCCCGGTGCGGGCGGACCAATCACACTGTAGACTCGATGTACATGGCTAGACTCGGAGGGTGGACCAGGTGGACTGAAGGCCCGATGCGGGCGGACCAGTCACACAGCAGACCCGATATGCGTGGCTGTTCCATTTGTGATATGATATGAGTATGTTATGTGTGGTTGGTATTTTGGGGGTAACTCACTAAGCTTTCGGGCTTACAGTTGTAGTGTTATGTTTCAGGTACTTCAGGAGATCGTGGCAAGGCGAAGGCGTGATCGTACCGCTGCTCATGTTTTACGATTTTTATGATATGGTTATGGGGGATACTCTGATAATAAACTATTTTGAAAACGAGATGTATGAAGTTAATGGTTTTTGAATGAATGAAAATGTTTTAATTTGACTCAATTTCTATGGGTGTTACAAGTTGGTATCAGAGCCTTGGTTTGAGTGAATTGAAGGAACATTCGTGTGAATCCAGTCTCAAATCAAGGAGGGATTTTCAAAATGGTTTTCAAAAGGTTTTCGAGATAAGTAAAAGAGGATGCAGAGGGTACGATCAGCCAGAGCCAGTAAGTAGACCCCAAAATACCATACAAGCTATTTGATTATGTGATATGTTAGAACAACATGCTAGTGATAGGCTAAGGATCTTCAGGAATTTGCATGATAGAATTGCCTGATTATATGATGCCTATTAGCCTAGGGTTATCCTTATATGAGATATGCAGCTTTCCCTCTAGGAGTGAGGTTTGAGCGGGTGTGTATATATATGGTTAGAGTGTTGTGGTGATACTTGGGACAAATATGGGTAGGTGTGGAAGGTAGTATGGGACCGTACTACTGAAAGCACAGGACCCATACGCGTATCAAGGAAGTCACAACTCTCTAGGGTATCGGTTAGGTGATAGTTCCCCGGGTGGATATGTGATGTGTCTAAGGGTCTTGTTGGTGTTTTGCAGTATGGCGATTACGAGACGTTTCGGGGGAGGATCCGGTTCGGGATCGGGATCAGGAGAGGGTGGTCAGGATGGAGCAGTGCCACCCGAGGTCATCGGTCAGATGAGTACGGACGAGTTGGATGCCAGGATTCGTGAGATCCTGCATGATGAGGTTGCTGCTATGTTCCGGGCTGAGTTGCCGGAGATGTTTGGGTCGATCAAGACCGCCATGGTTGAGTACTTTGATGAGCGCTACACAGCTCTTGCGGAGACGGCTGCCGCGGTAGCTACAACGGCTGTAGCAGCGGCAGGGGGAGGAACCGGTCGAGGTTTTCAGTATCGGGACTTCGATAATACGAAGCCCCCTACTTTCGATGGAGTTCAGGATCCGATCGTTGCGATGAGATGGTTGTCAGACGTGGAGGGTTGTTTCTTCACGTGTTCATGCCCTGCGGATCAGAGGGTGAGGTGTGCTCTGAACCTTTTGAGGCTCGGGGCAAAGGATTGGTGGAGGTTGACTACGGGATCTTATTCTGACGCGCAGCGGGCTGCGGTTACGTGGGATCAGTTCCGGGAGATGTTCAGTAACCGTTATGTTCCGCGAGTTGAGAGAGAGAGGTTGGCTTAGGAGTTCTTGGAGCTGAAGCAGGATTCAGAGACGGTGACGGAGATCACCAGGATGTTCACTGAGAGGGCGATGTTTTGCCCTGAGTTTGCTTCGGAGCAGGCTTAGATGTACCGATATCTGAGAATGCTCAAAAGGGATATCAGGCAGTTTGTGTCTACGCAGAGGTGCGAGACTTTGTTGGAGTTGCAGGAGGCCGCTCGGCGGCGTGAGTTGGAGATTGAGTTACAGTTGCGAGAGCAGAGGCAGGCCCCGGTGCAGTCACAGCCGGCGCCGAAACGGTCCAAGACCGTTGATTCCAGGTTGGGAGGTCAGGGTAGCCACACTTGTGAGAAGTGTGGGAAGGGTCATACCGGAGTTTGTAGGTCCGGTGGTGCGTGCCGCAAGTGTGGGAGAGAGGGGCATTACGCGAGGGATTGCCGTCAGTCAGCCCTGGTTCAGGATTTGAGGATTTGTTATCATTGCCATCAGGTTGGTCACTTGAGGTCCAACTGTCCACAGCTTGTCTCCAGACCGGTGCAGGTTCCAGCACCGACCACTTTGAGGATTAAGGGTGGAGGTCAGGGTGGAGCGGAGCCTCCGAGGACTCAGGGACGCGCTTTCCAGCTTACAGCAGAGGAGGTCAGGGCAGAGTCAGATGCAGCTGCGGGTATGTTTCCATTTTGATGTCTTGTTATCTTGTTGATTATGTGGTATTGTAAATCTGTCTGCCTTGTTCCGCATGTTTTGTAGTATGATTGAGGATCTTAGTAGTTAGGAGTTGTAGTTAGCGTTCAGGAGGATTCTTGGTCGAAAGATAAGGTATGTGATCTCGTTGCTAGGGATAGCAAATGCGATGCGAGAAGTGTTCAGTTGGGATTCGAACTTCCTTGGAGTTCGGGATGTGCGATGACGGGAGAGTATTCTGTGAAGGTTGCTCACTTCGGAGAGATTTAGTTCCGGGAGATGAGGGAGAACTTTATCAAGTAAGGTCGATTGAGTTATGCCGGTTTGTCAGCGGAAGTTAGTAGTTGGTACACTAAGTGGGGAGAATTGGAAAATTCTCCGGTAAAACAGCAAGTATCCAGGGTTGGTTAGCTGTTTAGATTTATCAATGTTGTTAGCCGAGAGTGTGGCATGATTAGAGCAAGTGATAGACAAGTGGGGCAGGGAACAGACCATGATTTCAGTTAAGGTAGTTGGTCGATGTGAGGCCTGGGTTTAGGCCATGGAAAGGATTCCGGGAATGGAACTAAAGTTCGGAACCCCAAGAGGGCTAGAACAGACTGCATGGGAGAGATTCCCGGGAAGAATGGATCAGAGTGATATGCGACAGTCTTTGAGCGGTCCGGATAGACTGAAGGCCAGTGGGCGTACCAGTCAGGCCGAAGGCTCGGGGAACGGTCCAGATAGGCTGAAGGCCCAGGAGGGCGGTCCAGACATGTTGAAGGTTCCGAGAGTGGTCCAGATGGGTTGAAGGCCTGGAAAGGCGGTCCAGTCATGTTGAAGACTCTGTATGTGATAGTAGATCGATATGAGGAGAATGAGTAAATATGTCGCCATTCAATAGTAATCGATATAGTCTGGCCCCAAGTATTGATCAGGATGATGGAGATGGCTGGAGGCCGTGCGTGGACCTTGTTAGTTATGTGATCGGATTCAGAATATATGGGAGTTAGAGAATAACGGTTGCTCTACATGGATAGTGTAGAGTGGAGTTTAGCTCTGTGGCACTTATAGGTGCGGTAAGGGTTGTTGAGTAGACTTCCTGGAAAGGAAAGGTATGTAGCTCCGGAAGGAGTGTAGGTCCTCTGAGAAGAAGGCAGCAGAGTAAATGGATGATCAAAAGTGCTTGGTAGTAAGCACTAGGGTTGTACCAGGTATATGGAAGCACATACGGGTTGGATGCCGTTGAGATACCCGTTGTGGCAATGTTGGATGATGCGCATGCATGTCTTCGGTCTCCTTGGAAGAAGAGAAGGTAAGGGATTCCCAATTGGAGATTGGGACAGAGGAAGGTGAGACAGCAGGTAAACAGACTCGAGAATAGTCTGGACCGGTGCTGAGGGATGTAGTATCCTGTCAGAGCGTAAGGGGTAGAACCCGAGGAAGATGGATTAGTGTCATGGCAAGGGCTCAGTGGGTGTTGTGGTATCCCGTTTCGCAAGTTGCGAATGAATGTGTGGGATAGAAGTAAGGTAGTGTCTTCAGGTGGCACTCAGTTGACGAGCGTTGTCATCAGAGAAAATAAGCCGGTGGCGGGCTTGAAGCAGTTGATCGGAACCCTGCAAGGGAAGAGATGGATTTTAGAGGTTCGATACCTGTGTTTGAGAGAATCTGAGCCGGTTTGAGATCAGAGGCACTAGGAGTATCATCAGGAAGTTTGTTTTGCCGCAGGCTTCGAGGACGAAGCCTAATTTAAGTGGGGGAGAATTGTAACGCCCCGTTCGAAAAGTACTTATTTATGAATTTCTGAGATTAAGAGTAAGGGCGTTTCGGTCTTTTGTGGGCGATGAGTTTCATTCGGGAAGGTTTCGGACCGGGGTATGTTGATAGAAGCGTAGGGCTTCTCGCCACCTTCGCGTGGATATAAAGTTCGTCGGGAACAGGCTTAGAATAAAGGAGTTATGACACTTTGAAGATATTGACATTTATAGCCCTTAATGGGAAAAGTTGATGAGGAAGGCCATGCATGCCTTTGGGACACGCGTGGGTACGCCCAGCGTAGGCTGGGTTACGCCTAGCGTAATAGGGTGAATGACCGCGGGTGCAAGGATGCGTACGCCCAGCGTACGCTCAGAGTCTTCAAACCCTAATTTTAGGGCCAGCCACTATATAAGGAACATTATGGTTCCAACCCTAGCCTCCATATCTGCCCTCTTACTCTGAGAAACCCTAAGTAGCCGTTCTTCTTCCATTGTTGTGGATATTTGACCTTGTGGAGCTTAGTTTGGCAAAGGAAAGCTTAGAAGAAGAAAGAAGAGGTTGGCAAGAAGGAAACTTGGTGGCTGGAGCTTGTAGATCCGTGATAGCATCACCCTTTACAACCACTTGAAGGTATAAAGCTTCTTGCTTGACATCTATTTTGTGTAGATCTATGTATAGTGAAGTTTTGACACCATTCTTGTCCCAAAAACCCCCATCTTGATGTATGATGTGTTTTGGTTAAGATGAGTTTTCCTTTCAGACCATTGGAGAGGTCTTGAGTAAGAAAAATGAGGTCCCAATGGCTTTGGTTGTCCCATATAAGAAGTAGGAAGGTCTTAATGGGTTAAAACCTTGAGTTAAGAGCTTTATGGACGTCCAAAAGGATAAAGATTGAGACTTTATGAGTCCTAGGCCCTTTTTGTCACTGGATCTAGCATATGGGCTTAAGTGCTTAAGCCATTAAGCACTTGGAAAGATTTTTGGGTACAGACGAGCGTACGCCCAGCGTACGCCCTCTGTTGGGTTTTTGATTTTGGGCCTTAAGTGATTGGGCTGTTTATGGGCTAGTAGGGCTTGGGCCGTGACTGAACATTATGGATGGAATGATTTAGACCCAATAATTGTTATGGACCTTGGATCTAGGCCCATTTGGTGAGGTGGGCCCAATTTAGTAAATTGGGCCAATATTGGGCTTTGCATGAGAATTTGGTTTTGGGTCTTGGCCCAATAAGAGGATGATGGACTTAATGAGTGTTGTGGTCCCTTGGCCTAGAAAGTCATGATGGATTCTAATGTGATGATTTGCATGTGATAGTTGGGATTCCCGGCGAGTCAGCAGTCAGAGATTTGCAGGATTTCGGCAGCCGCAAGGTGAGTTATCCTCACTATATCGACAGGGTCTACGGCACCAAGGCCGACCCTTTAACGGATGGAAATCCGGGTATTGATTGTTATGTGATTGTTTTGCTAGATCTGCGTCCTGGTATTTAGGATGGTGTTATGTTAGTGACCTGGTTAAGGTCGGTACCCGGGATATAGGGTAATGTTATGCTAGTGACCGGTTAGGTAGGAATCCTGGTTGGGATGTTGATATGCTATGTGATCTGTTAGACTGTTTTCTGGTTGAGGATTGTTATGTGATTATTTGTTTTATGTGTAGATGGTTGTTTGACGGGGGTTGGGTTGAGGCGGGTCCTGCTTAGTGCTGTAGGCCAACATACCCAGGGCGGACCGGACATTCCGAAGGCCCAGCGAGCGGTCCGGATAGGCTGAAGGCCCCGAGAGGGCGGACCAGACGTGTCTAGGCTCGGAGAGTGGACCAGGCCGACTGAAGGCCCGGTGTGGGCGGACCAGTCATACTGTAGACTCAGAGAGTGGACCAGGTGGATTGAAGGCCCGGTGCGGGCGGACCAATCACACTGTAGACTCGATGTACATGGCTAGACTCGAAGAGTGGACCAGGCCGACTGAAGGCCCGGTGTGGGCGGACTAGTCATATTGTAGACTCAGAGAGTGGACCAGGTGGATTGAAGGCCCGGTGCGGGCGGACCAATCACACTGTAGACTCGATGTACATGGCTAGACTCGGAGGGTGGACCAGGTGGACTGAAGGCCCGATGCGGGCGGACCAGTCACACAGCAGACCCGATATGCGTGGCTGTTCCATTTGTGATATGATATGAGTATGTTATGTGTGGTTGGTATTTTGGGGGTAACTCACTAAGCTTTCGGGCTTACAGTTGTAGTGTTATGTTTCAGGTACTTCAGGAGATCGTGGCAAGGCGAAGGCGTGATCGTACCGCTGCTCATGTTTTACGATTTTTATGATATGGTTATGGGGGATACTCTGATAATAAACTATTTTGAAAACGAGATGTATGAAGTTAATGGTTTTTGAATGAATGAAAATGTTTTAATTTGACTCAATTTCTATGGGTGTTACAGATTTCAGCGACTTCGGCTGCAAGAACATCATCTCCGACAAACCACTGCCGGCGACTCCGGTGGCGACCCTAGCGTCGACCAATAATTAGCGACTTCGCCGGCAATATCATTCCAGGTCTGTTTCAAATTATAACTTCGATTTTTAGGCTGTAATTGCTTCAATCACGTGTTTGTTAGGCTGTAATTGCTTCGATTGTTAGTTTAGATTCATTTGAAATTCGATTTTAGGCTGTAATTGCTTCAATCACGTGTTTGTTAGGCTGTAATTGCTTCGATTTTTAGTTTTGATTCGTTTGAAATTCGATTTTTGATTTCTATATTTGTGAAATCGATTTCTGTTTGATTCGATTTTGTGAAATTTGATTTTTAGACGGTAATTGATTAAGTATGTTTAATCGCAGGTTTTTTTGTTTGATAGGATGTTGTTTGATTTCTGATTTCAATATGTTTAATCACACTTGTCGAATTCTGTTTTTTTTTCGATTTTATGTATTTCATTGTAGACATTGTTTAGAATGAGGATTTCCACTCAATCTCTCAAGTTGTTGTTGCAAGCAATGCAATAGCAATTGATAATGAAGTTGGTGCAAATGATGTGTTAGAAGAAGATGAAATTGGAGAAGAAGATGGAATTAGAGAAGAAGATGATGAAGAATCTTTTGAAGTTCCTTCAACTTTTATTACTATGGAGGAAAAAAATATGACTACTGGTAGCAATTGGATTGTGTCACAATTAGCGAGCAAGAATGATTTTACACAAGAGTTGGGAAAAGATTCTTTCAAGGATAAAGAAGAACTTAATAGAGCTATCAAGCTTTATAGTATTAGGACACATAAACAGTTTGAGGTTGTTGAGACACGTCCAACTCTATGGACCATAAGATGCAAGTTACATTTACAATCCGGTTGCAAATAACACGTTCGTGCAATCAAACGAAAACGAAGTGGATATTTTGAAATTACAAAGTATACCGGTCCACATACTTGTTTACATGATAATATTTCTTAAGACCATCCAAATCTAGATGGAAGCTTGATAGCCCAGGAAACCAAATATCTTATTAAAGAGCAACCTTCAATTAGTATTCCAACTGTGAGAGCCGAAATAGTCGATAAATTAGGTTATATTCCTTCATACAAAAAGGTTTGGACCGGAAAACAGTGTTTTTAAAAATGACAGATTATGTGATGAAAATAAAATAAAATAAAACATTGGTTTCTAATAATCTCAAATATCCTTTGTCATTTTTTGTTATATATCAATACAAAAGTTTTAAGGATACTAACAATTGACTATTTGTTGGAAAAAAACTATTCATCATCTTTCAAAAACAACTATTAACATACGGGAAATTAAATATCCTCCTACTTTTCTTCCTAATTATCTTCCTACCCATTTAAAATTATGACAAGTATCCTAAAATATCATTAGTTTTATCTAAATATGACACTTGTCACCATTTCATGTAGGTAGGAAGATAAGTAGGAAGAAAATGTAGGAGGATATTTAATTTCTCTTAACATAAAGTAAAACTATTTGCTTTAAATAAAACTATTCATCACACAATCCCCACAAAGTAAACTTAAATATATGTTGATGCATTTCATGTTTTTAAGTATATACCTCAAATGTGGCGTATAAAGATTTGTTGTGTGATTAACTTTTATTGATAATTGTGTACATGTAGTAATCTAAGAACTAATTTCTGAAAAAACTATCCACACCCGTCGCTTGATGCGGGTAAACGACTATATATATATA
The DNA here is from genome assembly GCF_052849685.1 of Lactuca virosa. Taxonomy (NCBI): domain Eukaryota; kingdom Viridiplantae; phylum Streptophyta; class Magnoliopsida; order Asterales; family Asteraceae; genus Lactuca; species Lactuca virosa. Next base: position 46,873,131 of record NC_136434.1, read on the forward strand.
TATATATATATATATATATATATATATTCTAATAAATGAAACCTAAAAATGTCACGTGTCACTTTTTCAGAATGTCTTTTTAAAAAGTGGTATTTTTCTCTGATTTTTATTATTTTTTTTTGTAACAAATCAAATTCAATTCAAATTTTGAAAATACAAAATCATATCCTAATAACATTATTATGTTATTTTGTTTAACAAATTAATTCATAATTACTTACAATCGTCAATATCTTGGTTTTTTTGTTTTTACATTTATTATTTTTTTATCTATATAAAAATTTTAAATATACCGACCGTTGTTTCTACGGGTTATAACCTAGTATATATATATATATATATATATATATATATATATATATATATATATATATATATATATATATATATATAACCTTTAATTATTGTGTGAATGTATGGCTAATTCTGAGCCAATCATTATATAGGAGCAATTTTGGAATTTTGTTTTCTAATTTAATTATTATCTAATAATAAATCCTAGAATCAAAAAAGGGTTTCCATAAAATTTTAATTGTCATCGTACAATGAGTGAGATGGCAAACGGGCAACAAGCTGTGCCGCTAAACCTTTTTGAATGGTAAAGCTAATTCTTTTAAAGACTACATCCGAAGATCTAGGGGATATAACATTACTATACATGATTCGTTGTACTCTTTTAAGAAGCTCTACCGCATCCGGTGCGAGGAAACCAAACGTATCAAATGCAAATGGTATGAACACGTGTTGATTTTCCATGCACGATTTCTCATGTTTGGTGACTTTGCATGTAGCTACTTTCAAAGCAGCATGTCCCGCCGTGAAACCCCCAGCCCTCAGGGCCACGAGAGGGGATACCCCTGTAAGATCCACACATGCGTGTTTCCCTCCGACCCATCCAAAAATCAAAATGTCAGCCGGTCTGAGAGTTGACCTTCCTTCTGTCGGGTCAGTCAAGAAATTAACAGGTGCCTCTTTCTTAGCGGAAACCCCGGCACGCTGAAATATGTCAAACAAAACATCCATAACCATATCGTGCCTGTATTTGAACCCCGAGAGTTCTTTACAGTGAACTGCATGCTCTCCAAAAGAGTCCAAACATGCCTTGCGACATACATGACATATCTCGTCAGCTGGGAATATGGGAATCATGAGTCGATATTTGAGAATAGTACGATACTCCACGGGAGACATGTGTTGGCCAAGCCCATCTATAGGGATAGCCAGAAGAAAATCTTGAGCCTATAATTTTGGCATCTAAGGTAAACGCCGACCAAACCCTTTCTCAACTCATCACTTATCGCCACCCTATGCACTGATCCACCCTTCTTTTCCCCTTCACCACCATCTTCTTCTCATGATAATTTCAAATCCGTTATCATTATCTTCTTCAGTAGTTACATAACCTACCCGATCGACATAAATGGAAGATCTCAAACTTTGTAATATGTTCCATCGGTTTTACAGGTTTGTTTTGTATCTCTTCTGATATCGAAATTACTTTTTATATGAAGGCTATAAATATAATAATCTTTCTTTACACTTCTGCAAATCTTTAAAAAAGTTTTTGGATTTAAATTGTAAAAAGTTAGCGTTATGATGTGTAGATGGTTGTTATTAAGTTGTTTATTGTGGCATTCATTGAGCAAGTGGATAACTTGGCTACACATAACAAAATCATTATTGTTTAAAATTTAGCACTAATGCCTTTGCATAGATTCCCTGAACAATGTGGAGAAAAAATCATGTCGTGAGTTAATATGATGATTTTTATATTCCTTTTTTGATTTCTTTACTCATTTTTTGTATTGTTTATGATATGAACTTTATTGTTTTAAAGAGAGCCTACTAATTGTTTGATGGTTAGAGCTACTATGTGAATGAGGATATGCTCTCACAACCTAAAAGTTTTTTTTCATTGACCCAATCATATTCATTGGTTCTATTTGATGCAATTTATTTCAAATTAGACTAGAAGGGCTGAAGTATATGTAAATTTAATTCTTGATTTGCATAATTAGAATGAACTACTAAAAATCGTTCCGTATTCATATGACAATTTGTTTTTTACATATCATAATTTTATTGCTAATTGTTTATTTTCATAAGCTGTGTATGTGTTCATACCGAAAGTTAGAATAAACTGATAATATCTAAGATTAAGACATTCTAAAAGCATGCTAATACAAACTCATTTTGGTATTAAGTCCAACTTTGCTTTTTGGGTAAATTACACCATTGGTCCCTCGTGCATATCCCAAAAAGCATGTTTAGTCCCTATTTTCAAAAATTAACTCAGACCGTCCCTCTGTTTGTTTTTTCTTGCACACTTAGTCCCTATTGACATGAAATGACCTTTTTACCCTTGATAATTTCTTTTTTCATTTTCTTTTATTCCCTTATCAATTTTAAATTAAAAACAAAGAAAAAAAAACAAAATATCCCAACCCCTCATTACGTCACTTTCCTTCTCCCCTGTTCTCACACCTCCTTCACAGACTAACACCATTGAACCAAACCACCATCACCACCTTACACCACTTGCTACCACCTTCTTTCACCCTTAAATTACATCTGCTTATGTTTAAAGTGTCACCTTTGAACCTGACTTCTTCGTCCGATACTACCACCGATCACTGGAAACACCTCTGAAACTCCGTCGATGACTTCTGATGGTGGCGTACAGGTGAAGGAGATCGATGACTTCCGAGAAAAAAGATCCACTCAGCCACATTCTCCTCTCTTGTTCAAATATGCCGACGGCCACACATCTGCAAATCGGGTTTGTAACTCCCAAGACCTAAGCGCAAAGCAATGCAAATTGGGCTCCATCTCCGACGAAAACATGGTGACGAATAACAGGTGGTGACGAAGACGAAGAACACAACGATGTAGATCTAAGACAACGAATGCATAGATCCGCTTGTGGATTTGTTGATTCTGACAGCGGTGACGAAGGTTTTGAACGGAAATTCGGATTGTAGAGGCGAAGGTAGCGGATTGGAGGCCAGATGTACCGCCGGTGGCCGGATTTTGACATAATAGGGAGGTAGTGGTTGCCGGTGTTTGTGTGGTGTTCTTCAGGTTTAGAGAGAAAAGGGGTGGGTGAGGTGAAGGTAGAGGACTAGGGGGTGGAAGTGGGACCCAATTTCTTTTTAGATTAAAAATAATAGTAAATATTATTAGATTAATTGAAAAATAAATACATAAGGGCATTATGGTCATTTTAAATTTGGAACGGACTAAAAACGCAACAAATTCGTCTTTCAGGGATGAAGCGTGCAAGTATAAAACAAACGAGGGACGGTCCGAGTTAATTTTTGAAAAAAGGGATCAAACGTGCTTTCTGGCACTTACACGAGGGACGATCGGTGTAATTTACCCTTGTTTTTTATGTAGCCTTTGTGTGATCGTCAGCAAATGAAAAGGGTAAGGAAGGTTTTGATTAATAAGAGAAAGAGAAGAAGGGATGAAATTTGGTAGATTTTTAGCGTTTTTTATTTGACGTCTTATTCTTTAAGAACATTATTTGTTATTTCAAGAGTTTTAATTACGTAAATTCAAGAGTGTTAAATTATTCTTTAAGAATGTCAATTATGTAAATTCTAATTAAGTTTTTATTCTATAAGAATGTCTATTTTTTACAAATAATGTTAATATTATTCTTAAAGAAAAGTAGTTAAAAAACTTTGTAATTTTTGTCTTATTCTTCAAGAATAGAGATTAAATTGTATGTTTAGAAAATGTTCAAAGCAATCTCAAAGATAATCGATCTGAAGATTGATTTTCAAAAATATTAATTTGTAATTTTAATTTTGATTTGAAATTTTCCGAGAAATTTTGGCTTATTTCCCTTGGTATTTAAAATTTCCTAATATCTTTTTAAACCAAATATCTAATTTACCCGTATTGAATTTCTAATATAGAAAATAATTAATTTTTTCCATTTAATTACCATCTTGCGATTATTAATTATAACCATCCATGCTTTTAATCTAATGGACCACAAATGGTCATATATTCACACAATATTTTTAGTTCATATCTAATTCTAACCCTATATATATATATATATATATATATATATATATATATATATATATATATATATGGGGATAGGGAATATACATTACAGCCCCACCTAAGCTTATGTACTAAACTTCTAAAATATGTCGTTTTAACATTCTAAATATACCCGATTTGATTTCACTTGGTAAATATATCATCCTCCATAACATTTCTTTCTTTCATTATCGTTTTACCATCTCTGTTTTCTTTCCTCAATTATCGTTTATTACTTCACCCAAGTGAACATTACTAAACCCTAAACCCTAAATTTAAACCATAAACCCTTTTCCCTAAACCCTAAACCCTAAATCTAAACCCTAAACCTTAAATCTAAACCCTAAACCCTAAACCCTAAACCTAAACACTAAACCCTAAATCTAAACCCTAAACCCTAAACCCTAAACCCTAAATCTAAACCCTAAACCCTAAACCCTATTGTGTCGATCTTGAATTTACATCTTGAAGTATTAATCGTAAAATCCATTAACCGTAATCTTTATATAGTAAAACAATGTATTTTCAAGAGGTTTAGTACCTAAGCTTAGGTGGGGCTGTAATGTATATTTCCTTTTCCCTATATATATATATATATATATATATATATATATATATATATATTAAAGATGTTCAAAGTTAGTAATAGTAAATTTGGATGGTTTTTGTTAACTTTTGTCCTCATTCTTTAGTCATTTTGACACTTTTGGTCGTTGCAATCAAAATTTTTACACTTTTTAGGAACCTTTTAATATTTAAAGTTTGGCAACAAAATTTAACGGTTTGACAACTTTGGTCCATTTTCTAAAAACTTGCTAATTGCTACCCCTTTAATTCTTTAGCATTTTGATACTTTTGATCCTTGTAGTTTAAACTTTTACATTTTTTCATAAAAAAAGAAAAACAGTCCAAGGCAAAGCCTGGGTTTTTCACCCTTGCACTTTCTACGTCTTTCATTTTCTTCTTTTGCTATAATTTTTCTTTTTTGGTCATCATATTTAATTTTTTTGGTTTTTCATACCCTCACCAAAGTCAACTAAAACAGTTAACAACAACGTCTATTAATCTATAAACAAAAATTAGCCACAAAACTTTAACGGTTTGACAACTTTGGTCATTTTTCTAAAAACTTGTTAATTCCTACCCCTTTAATTCTTTAGCTATTTTGACATTTTTGGTCTTTGCAGTCAAAACTTTTACATTTTTTCATAAAAAGCACAAAAAAACGGTCCGGGGCAAAGCCCGAGTTTTTCACCCTTGCACTTTCTACGTCTTTCATTTTCTTCTTTTGCTATAATTTTTCTATATTGGTCATCATATTTAATTTTTTTGGTTTTTCCTACCCTCACCAAAGTCAACTAAAACAGTCAACAACAACGTCTATTAATCTATAAACAAAAACGACATTTAAATCAGGCGCACACGGCCCATGCGGAGTTTGGCCACAAAACTTTAACGGTTTGACAACTTTGGTCCCTTTTCTAAACCCGGGTGTTTCACCCTTGCATTTTCTACGTCTTTTTAGGGTTTTTTGTCTTCCATAGAACCTAATTATTGTGTTATTGTATGCATAAATGTGGGCCAATCAAAATTAAATAAAAAATTAAATAATTAAATAAATAAATAAGGGTAATATAGTAATTTGTTTAGTAACTACCAAAAATAATCCGTATAATTATGGTATTTGACTTTTAACCTAATTTCTCTAGTTTATAAAACCTACAAGTATTACGGCAATGGAGATACCGTCGATGGCGGAAGACACAGAGCTATTTCGGATTGGGGAAGAAGCTGAAGAAGGCAGAGGAAGAAGCGCTGGAGATTGTGAAGGAAGTAATTGAGTCAGCTGAGAAAGGAGTCGAAGCGGAAGAGAGACAGATCGAGGCTACATCGATCGTTAATGGAATATTAGGGATTGCGATCGTTACTGTGTTTTAGTTCCTTTGCCACTAACAGCGTATCGTCAAACCCAGACCTGAAACAATAAAGGTTAGTTTTCTTCCTATTCACGTGAAATTACTCATTGATTCGAGTTTAAATCGATTTTTAGTTATTTTTGTATGTGCAATTGTTACTGTTCATCTGATTGTGTTCAAAATTTTAAAGCTATTTTACATCAATTTATGGGATAGTGATTTGCATTCAAATTTATGTGTATCCCTCCCGTTAATTTGTGATTTAATTTCCAGTAACATACATACAAATTCAGGATGCATGCTGTATGAAGAAGGCGAGCCTGAAAATGTATATTGACATAAAATTAAACCATGCATCTTTAGAGTTAACTAGACAGATTATGATAGGACAAATAGGTGATTATTATAATACCTTTTTCTAAAAGAATAACTCATTGTTCATCATTGTAAATGTCTCTTCTATAAGAGCTAAAATTAGAGCCACTTCCAGTACAGCGAATATTAGCTAGGAATCTTAATTATGTGGGTGTTAATGTTAGAAAAATGATTAATCCTGAAAAGAAGAAGAGGATTTGATTGAATTATGTAGAAGAAAAATGAGATTTCATTGAATGGTAATTATATTTAGAATTAAACAATAAACAATTTCAATTAACCAAATAATCTTTTTTCTAACTTGTACTATCTTTGAATGTGATAAAAACAAACAGCATAATCCTTGTATAAAACGGAAGAGTTTGACATTGATTCTGATATGAAATTTCCTACATTTGATTTTGACAGTGAATTCAAAAAATTAAGAGAAAAACAGTAAATTACATACATACATAGTTGTCTAGAGTTCAAACATATTGCATGATTATGATTAAAAGATTGGATCTCTTCCCTTATCTGTTGATCGTGTTTGTTTCTTAAAGTAGTTTGGTGATGAGTAGATGATCAAATCATCAACAACATTTGTTTTCATTTTTCTATTAAAGAATTTACCATTATGTAGTGATATATTGAAAGGGTTTGTAGAAATCTTAAAGAACACAAAAATAATTCTACGAGAATATTGCACATAAGGTGTCTGTAGAAATGTCTGAAAGAGAACTTGATGTTCAAATTCTTGAAGAACACAAAAATAATTTATAAGTTCATTATTTGTGTTACTTGATTTTATCCTGTTGTATGAGTTCTCTTAGAGTTACTAAAATTTGTTTTATTTTTGTCGTATAAAAGCATTCTCACATAGTTTTATTCTTACATAATTCATTTTCATGAAAGTTATTCTCATAGAATGAATGAAGTACATGATGATCAATGACCCGAAGGTTGGATGAATGCGTTTGGGATAGACATGAACAATCCTCAATGGTCACCGATCTTCCAAAAAAATGCACTACTCATTGTCATATTCTGTTAGATTAATCTATAATAGAATAATCTACATATTATATTTGTTTGTTATTAGGGAGTGTTTCATTATTATAGAATAAAATATAAAGTTTTTTATTTTTTCAAGGATGTGATAGAAAAAATTTAACTTGTATCTAAAAATTTGTTTATTCTGCGAGAAGTAAGTATCTTTATTAGTTTATGGCTTGAATTTTCATAGAATATCATTATAAAAAGAATGTCATTCTGACAGAAATATGGAATTATAATTAAAATTAAAATTAAAATTACGTTATAATTAAAATTAAAATTAAAATTACGTTATAATTAAAATTAAAATAATTAAAAAAATTATAATTTTAAAATCAAAAGAGTTAATTATCCCAAAAAATATGGAATTTTCCTTTTTTAAAATTATCTCAATTGTCTAAAATACCCTTAGAATGAAATTAGATGGTATTTTTCAATTATCTTTAATTTAATAATGTATATTAATCACTTTCTTAAAATAAGTAAAATGATTGGCCCACATTTATGCATACAACAACACAATAATTACTTTGAATAGAATAACCTAAGAATATATATATATATATATATATATATATATATATATATATATATATATATATATATATATATATATATATATATGGAGCGTTCAATCGAGAACATTTCTTATCGCGAGAACATTTGAGAACAAACTAGAAAAACAAAATTTTTTTAATTAAAATTATAAAATAATATTCATATAAATCAAAAAATAATTACAAACAATTAAAAAACCCACTAACTAACACCACTCACCACCCAACCAACACCACCCACCACCACCACGCGCCACCACCACCCATCACTAACAACCACCACCAACTACCACCCACCACTCATCACTACCCAACACCCACCACCACCACCACCAACCACCACCATCACCACCCACCACCATCACCACCCAACCACCACCACCCGCCTCCACCACCCACCTCCACCACCCATCACCACTGCGTACCACCACCACCAACAACCACTACCTACCACCCATCACCACCACCCGTCATCACCACCCACCACCACCACCCACCACCACCACACGCCACCACCACCCATCACTAACCACCACCACCAACCACCACTCACCACCCATCACTACTCACCCACCCACCTACCACCACCACCATCAACCACTTCCGCCACCACCATAAACACCCACCACCATCACCACCTAACCACCACCACCCGTCACCACGACCCACCTCCACCACCTATCACCACCGCCCGCCACCACCACCAACAACCACTACCTACCACCCATCACTACCACCTGCCGCCACCACCACCACCCGCCACCACCCACCACCACCAACCACTACCCACCACCCATCACTACCCACCACCTACCACCACCACCAACCACCACCTGCCACTACCCACCACCACCAACCACCACCCACCACCCACCACCACCCGCCACCATCACTGATCACTACCCACCACCCACCACCCGCCACCACCATCACCACCACCCACCACACACCACCCATCACTACCCACCACCACCACCACCACCAACCACCACCTGCCACCACCATCACCACCCAACCACCACCACCTGCCACCACCACCCACCTCCACCACCCATCACCACCGTGTGCCACCACCACCCACAACCACTACCTACCACCCATCACCACCACTACCCACCGCCACCACCCATCACTAACCACCACCACCAACCACCACCCAACACCCATCACTACCCACCACCACCACCACCACCAACCACCACCCGCCACCACCATCACCACTCACTACCATCATCACCCAACCACCACCACCATCCATCACTACCCACCACCCATCACCACTCACCACCACCCGCCACCCCCACCATAACCACCACCCACCACCACCAACACCACCAACCACCACCCGCCACCACCACCCATCACTACCCACCACCACCAACCACCACCCACCACCCATCACTATTCACCACCCACTACCACCCACCACCACCACCCACCCACCACAACCATCACCACCACCAACCACCACCACCCCCACCTACAAAGATTTGTTATTGTGTTTTTGATTCATTAGGTTTTCTCTTGTATATAACCACATGTGATTATATGTATCGAGTCACATATGATTATATGTATCGAATCATATATGATTTATTTGTTATTAAATACATATAATCACATGTGATTAAATATAGGTGAAAAACTAGTGAATCGAGAATGCAAAAATAAATATTGTCCACGTAAATCATATGTGATTAGATACATATAACTACATGTGATTATATGTATTTAATAAAATATTATTTACGTGGGTCGTATTTATTTTCGTGTTTTTTATTTAATAATTAGCATTGTGTATTAAATCACATGTGATTATATGTATTTAATCACATATGATTTATATGAACAATGTTTTTTTTCACGTGTTGATTTAATAGTTGTTCTTGTGTATTTAATCACATGTGATTATATATATTTAATCACATATGATTCGTATGGAAAATATTTATTCTTGCGTCGATTCAATAATTGTTCTAATATATTTAATCACATGTGATTATATGTATTTAATCACATATGATTTATGTGGACAATATTCATTATTTCTTTCTCAATTCAATAGTTGTACTCATGTACTTAATCACATGTGATTATATGTATCAAATCGCATATGATTTATATTGATAATATTCATGAGTTAATATTTTTTCTTATGTATTTAATCATATGTGATTGTATGTATTAATCACATATGATTAATGTATAAAAAGAAAAATTATTTAGTCAAAAACGCAAAAATGAATCTTGTGTACAGAAATCATATGTGACTAAATGTACAAGAACAACTATTGAACAATAATGTGAAAATGAATATTGTCCATATAAATCATATCTAATTAGATACATATAATCTCATGTAATTAAGCATACAAGAACAACAACAAAATCGAGAACGCGAAAATAAATATTTTCCACATAAATTCTATGTGATTAGATACATATAATCACAAGTGATTATATGCATTTAATCACATATGATATATGTGGACAATATTTATCTTTGTGTTCTCGATTCAATAATTGTTCTTGTGTATATAATCATATGTGATTATATGTATCTAATCACATATGATTTATATAGACATCATTATTTTTTGTCCGTATAAATCATATGTGATTAGATACATATAATCACATATGATTATATGTATTTAATCACATATGATTACAGTGGAAAAAGAACAATTATTGAATCGAGAATGTGACAATGAATCTCATCCACATAGATCATATATTATTGGATACATATAATGTATTTAATCATAAGTGATTAAATGTATTTAACCAAATACGAATAAATGGACAAAAAACTATTATTGAATTGAGAACGTGAAAATGAATCTTTTCCACATAAATCGTATGATTTATTCACTTGTGATTATAAATGCATATAATCACATATGATTATATGTATCTAATCACATATGATTTATCTAGACAAGATTCATTTTCACGTTCTCGATTCAATAATTGTTTTTTTCCACTTTAATCATACGTGATTAAATACATTTAATCAGATGTGATTATATGCTTCTAATCACATATGATTTTATTTGGAAAAAACGAATATTGTCTATATAAATCATATGTGATTAGCTATATACAATCACATTTGATTATATACACAATAACAAATATTGAATCAAGAACGCGAAAACAAATCTTTATCCACATTAATCATATGTGATTAAATACATCAAATTACATGTGATTATATGAATCTAATTACATATGATTTATGTATCTAATCCATATGATTAAATATAATTAAATACTTATAATCATATGATTAAATACTTATAATCACATATTATTAAATATATGAGAAAAATTATTGAAACGAAAACTCAAAAATGAATATCGTTCATATAAATCATATGTGATTGGATACATATAATCACATGTGATTATATGTATCTAATCACATATGATTAAAGTTGACAAAAAAAAATTATTGAATCGAGAGCGCGATAATGACATATGCGATTAAATATATCTAATCACATTTAATCACATGTGATTATATGTATCTAATCACATATGATTTATGTGGAAAAGATTCATTTTCACGTTCTCAATTCAATAATTATTTTTTGTCCATTTTATTCGTATTTGATTAAATACATTCAATCACTTGTGATTAAATACACGAGAACAACAAATAATTGTTCTTTTTCAATAATTGTTCTTTTTATATACATTTATAATCACATACGATTATACATATAATCACATGTGATAAAATACATGAGAACAACTAATGAATCGACAAAGCAAAAATTAAATCATATGTGATTAGATTCATATAATCACATATGATTAATTTGGATAAAGATTTTTTTTCGCGTTCATATATAATTAAATGTGATTGTATGTATCTAATCACATTTGATTTAAATAGACAAGATTTGTTTTTTCCAAATAAAATCATATGTGATTAGAAACATATAATCACATCTGATTAAATGTATTTAATCACATATGATTAAAGTGGAAAAAAAACGATTATTGAATCGAGAACACGAAAAGGATCTTAGCCACATAAATCATATGTCATTAGATACACATAATCACATGTTATTAGGGTATATGTGAACAATAACATAAAACAAGTAATGCCTACATAATAGGAGAGTTAGTACTCACCTTCTTGATCTTGAAAATTAGCTAGCATGAGCAAGATGAATCCTTTCCTTTCTGAGAACCTACACAAAAATTATAACATTATTTATCTTGTGTTTGTTGTATTAATCTTATAAAACTTATGTACATATTTCCTTATTTTCTCTTTGATTGTAGTCCACTGTTTGGGATATGTTTTCTTACCTTTCAACTCATTTTTAAATTTTGATAAAATTATAATGGTAAATTTCCCCCTTTTATCTTTTCAGAAATATAAAGATCTCATTCTAATGATTTTTGGCTTATTTTATATTAAATTTACAAGTTGGTAACTTTTAGCTGTCATTTTTTGGACCACTCAACACTCTTTGAATAAACTGTATCAATATACTAAGAATTACATCAGGACCTTTATTTTTTGGAAACTATACATCCATATCTAACTATAGGCTTTGGAATTTTGACATTTGGAGTTCTGATGAATTTATTATGATTTTTTGAAGACAGTGCATGAAATCTGTGACAGCATGGACCAGCCTGAGAAGATTGCCAATTTTACCCCTCAAGGATTTGGAATTTCGAAATGTGATTCAAAGTTTGAAGAAAGTACACACACTAAGATTTCCAGAAAACTAAGGCTCATGATTTTTAGATGTTCGTATTGACTTGCACGGATTTTAGAAGTTGGAGGACAGATTTGGGAAAATTGATCATAATATCTTCTAAATTGTTTTTGGTGTTCTATTAAGGAATTAATGGTTAAGCCTTAATTTTATCACTTTTAACATGATTGTTGGTTACTTATTAGGCTATAGAGATGTGAAATTCAATTTAACCTAAGGGCCTTAATGTTTGGCTTAATGAGGGTTCAAAGTTAAGGTGTTGATAATAGGATTCCACTAAGCCCTAGACCAATCCATGAATCCAACTCCACTATGAAAAATTCTAAGAGGACTTTAATCAAACAGTTGGTGTGTGACACCAAAAACTCTTCCTCAATGTTAACTTTCACCATATAAGGATCCCATTTTTGTCGATTTTTTAACTAGCGTTAAGTTAGGTGTTGATAATTGGATTCCACTAAGCCCTAGACCAATCCATGAATCCAATCTAAAAGAGATAACCGGATTGTTTCTCATAATTAATTAGGAGTAACTTGTGAAATCAAATCGATAAGTGTACTCACTTGGTGATGGATTATCAGAAATTTTCCATGAGAACAAGCGCTTCAGCTCCTTCGATCTAAGCGATTGACATCTCCTTTCCCTTTTTCGATCGATCCAATACTTCAATTATCTTCTTGATTTCATCAAAAATCAGCTTCTCGATTGCAGTGGTGGTAAACCCCACTAGTGACTGATGGTGTCTTTCAGATTAACAGGAGTAGGCGGTATTGGGCGGAGGGAAGGATCGGAGTGGGGTGCCGCTGCTTTGTGCGAGAATAAGCAAAGCATGGAGAATAGAAATGTTAAATTACACATAAGCCCTTCCGTTAAGTAAAACATAAATGACGCGCCTTTTTTTCTTCATTTAACGAATAGGTGGTATAAAATTGTTCTCATTTGTTCTCAAATTTAGAATTGTTCTCATTTGAACATACCTCTCTCTCTCTCTCTCTCTCTCTATATATATATATATATATATATATATATATATATATATATATATATATATATATATATATAGGGTGAGGTTCAATAGAGAACCATAATTAACCAAGGAACCAATCGTGAGCGTCGGAAATTATAACGATCAACGGCCAAGGAAATAGATGTACATTTTTACGTTGGACGCACACACACCGGATTATACCAAAAAATCCACCTTTTACAAAAAAATTCATCACTTTTTTTCGTTTAAAACTTTTTTTAGGCCATGTTTTTTATCAAAAAAAAAAAACCGAATATATCGTTGTTCACGATTTTTCGTCCTCTTTCCATAGAGATCCATGATGATATATAAAAAACAAACTTTTTTTTCGAAAAAAACTCACTTCATTTTCTTTGATAAAAAAAGTTAATGTCTATTTTTTTATAGAAAAAAAATTTAATAAATATATCAAAATTCATATTTTTTGTACTTTTTAAACATAGATTCATATTAATGTTAAAAAAAAACGATATTTCAGTTCAGATTCATATTGTAAACCTGTTCAGATTCACATTGTGAACCTCCTCAGATTCATAGTGTGCATAATAATAAGTCAGATTCACAGTGTGAATCTGAACTGATCGGAGCTTTTTCACATTGTGAATGTTAAAATTTGAAATATTTACAGTTTAGATTCACAGTGTGAATCTACACTGATTGAATTTTTTTTTTTTTTTTTTTTTTTTTGTGAACCTTCTCAGATTCACAGTGTGCATAATAGTAATTCAGATTCACAATGTGAATCTGAACTGTTGGAGATTTTTCATATTGTGAATGTTAAAAATTGAAATATTTACAGTTTAAATTCACAGTGTTACTCTACACTGTTCGAGTTTTTTTTTTTTTAATCGGTGTTGATGTTTATTAATATAGTACAAAAATTAATATTTTTGATATAATTAGTTTTTTTTTTATAAAAATAAACTTAAATATTGAAAAAACTAAGAAAATTAAGTAGGTTTTTTTCGAAAAAAAAAGTTCGTTTTTTATATATTATCATGGATCTCTATGGAAAGAGGAAGAAAAATTGTGAACAACGGTATATTCGTTTTTTTTTCGATAAAAAACTTGGCCTAAAAAAAATTTTAAATGAAAAAAAAGAAGTGAGTTTTGTTATAATCTTATACATGTGCGTCCATTATAAAAGTTTACAACCCTTCATTTTGCCGTTGATCGCTTTAAATTCCGACGCTTTGGATTGGTTCCTTGGTTCCTTGATTAATAATGGTTTTCTATTGAACTTTTATATATATATATATATATATATATATATATATATATATATATATATATATATATATATATATATATATATATATATATAGGGAAAAGTGAATATACATTACAGCCCCACTTAAGCTTAGGTACTAAACCTCATGAAAATACGTTGTTTTACTATATAAAGATTGCGGTTAGGGGATTCACGATTAAAAATTGAAGATGTAGATTCAAGATCGACGCAATAGTTTTGATAAGGAAGCAAGAATATTGATTATCTTAGATCTTCGTGACAGCAGAAAAAAGTAATGTTCACTGGGGTGAAGTAATAAACGATAATGGAGGAAAGAAATTAGGGATGGAAAAATGATAATGGAGAAAAGAAATGTTATCGAGGATGATATATTTATCAAGTGAAAACCAAATCGGGCATATTTACTAAGCTAAAACAACATATTTTTATAGGTTTAGTACCTAAGCTTAGGTGAGGCTGTAATGTATATTCCCTATCCTCATATATATATATATATATATATATATATATATATATATATATATATATATATATAGGGTAAATTACACCAATCGTCCCTCGTAAATATGCTGAAAAGCACGTTCAGTCCCTATTTTCAAAAATTAACTCGGACCGTCCCTGAGTATGTTTTTTCTTACACGTTTAGTCCCTATTGACATGAAATGACTATTTTACCCTTAACAAATTCTTTTTTCATTTTGTTTTATTTATTTATTTATCAGTTTTAAATTAAAAAAAATAAACAAAACAAATATCCCAACCCTCCCCCTTTCATTTCGTGCAACAAGATTCTCCAGACCCACCACCATCTATCATTGCCAGTTCTTCCAGCACCACCACCTATCATCGCCCAACTATTCCCTGTTTAGCACCTTATGCACAACCTTAATCTCACACAAACGACCACCGATTTCACAGAAAACCACCATTATCGTCATTCACAACCACCAATCTCCATAAAAAACTACCATCGGGACCATCACCTACCTTACTTTATCTACTGATCTTTACATGATCAAACTTGTTACTCAAAAAAAAGAATAATGGTGAAGAGGAATCTATGATTGAGAGATAGAGGGGCGAATGGTGGGGTGATAGAAAAACATACATCTGTGATCGATCCACCCATCACCTTCACGCCAGATTTGATTGCAATTATGAAGCTCAATGATCTCCATATCTCTGCCATGATGCAGGCAAAGATCGAAAACCTAGTCGTCGCCGATGGCAGTTGTGGAGCTCGATGCATATGTTGAAACCCTAGCTGCCGTCGATGGGATCTGTCAAAACCCTAATCGTGGAGAGTTGTGTTGATTTGGAGACGGAGACTGAATCGGCACTATCATCAGGCGGTGGTCATCGATCGGAGAATCGGAAACGATGGGGGACGAGTACTAGATCATCAGTGACTGGAAACAAACAGAAGGAACTTCGTCTGCCGTTACCGATTCAAATGTCGATGGTGATGAAACGGTATTACACAGACGACAGGAGGCTGGTCATCACGGAAGAGAAGGTCGAGATTCCGGAATGAATTATTCATCATTGTCCTTCGAGTGAAAATGGAGAAGAGGTGAAATTATGGAGGAAGAGGATGAGTGTAAGAGAGAGAGAGAGAGAGAGAGAGAGAAGTGGTGGTGGTATTTTCCGGCGTATGAGAGAGATAGAGATTAGAGACTCGTTTATATTTTATTTATTAAGTAATAAATAATATTAGATTAATTAAAAATAAATATCCAAGGGCATAATGGTCATTTCAAATGTGGTGTGGACTACATTCGCAAGAAAAACACATATCAGGGACGAAGCGTGCAAGTTTTAAATAAACGAGGGACGGTCCGAGTTAATTTTTGAAAATAGGGACTAAACACGCTTTCTGGCACCTGCACGAGGAACGATTGATGTAATTTACCCATATATATATATATATATATATATATATATATATATATATATATATATATATATATATATATATATATATATATATATATATATATATATATATATATATATATATATATTGTTGTTGGAGATCTCATATCAAAATAATATTTCTTTCATATTTTATGGTCCATCATTAAGGCATGATATATATTTCATATTTCGTTGTTGCATGATTCTTTTTAGGTTTCGTTGTTTAATAATAGTTTAGCAATACAAAATGAATATTTTCTCGCCTAATCAAAGGAACGAACAATAATCATTGAGATCAGCATGGTCTTTGAAAATTCATTTGAAAAATATGGAATGATTGCATGATTGTTAGAGATGTCATTATTTTATTAATTTATTTTATAATATATTGGTTATGTTACTTGGATTGGATTTATAAACAAATAAATAAAACAAGACCATATTATTCGTTATATTTTTTTATCGGTATAAAAGCTATTATGTGTGTTTGTTTTTTACTGGGTTTTCCTAAATAACATTTGTCAATGTTTTGTTATAAATTAGGTGTAAAACTCATGTATTACATAGGTTAATTAAAAAAACACTAAATATAAATGTCAAAATATTTAAGAATTTTGAATTTATAAGAAAATAAGAAAAATAATGAATTATTAAAATGAAAATGTTTTTGTCTTTTAAATTTAAACAAATAATTTAAATAAATAAAAGAAACTAATGAGTTTTAATTTTAAAAATTTTGAAATTAAAAGATAAGTTCATTAATGAAACTGATATCCGTTTATTAGTATATTTATTGCAATTTATACATTAAAATATTATGTTTAATTTAATAAAATAAAAAAACTCAAAAACTAACACGTGAAATTTTTTTTCAAAATAATCATAAAATAAAATTTGACAAATTGAATGAAAGTGTGATAAATGACAAAAAAAAAAAAAAAAACCTTCATTTATTAGAAAGAAATGAGGTTTTGTCATGTTTTGCACAGCCGCTCACCCATGACATGTGGCTCACCATGAGAATTTTGCTGACAATATTACCCCTAAATTGGATCAATTTATGTTTACAACTTGTTGAACTTCAATCAATAACGTGTAAACACGGAAGACTAAACACATCTTAAAAAATGAGAGGACCAAGAGTCGAAAACTTACCACTTCAAAATATACTTGTACGTTTAAAATATATTTTTGTATATTTAAAAATGTATTGAATATGTATTTATATCTTTAAATACATATAAAATAATAAATGTAAAAAATACACATTTATATATAAAAATACATCTCTCTCTCTCTCTCTCTCTCTCTCTCTTTATATATATATATATATATATATATATATATATATATATATATATATATATATATATATATATTGTTGAAACATGAAAAGTGAACCTCTAGCAATCACAAATATAAAGATCCGAAATCAGCAATTTCCGAGATTGAAGATGTCCGAAATAAAGATGGAGTCCGAGATGGAGATCAATCCTAGATGCCGTAAAGATCCGAGATCAGATTGTCTGTTTGAACATTTATTGTTTCTTGTCTTATTCATGATGTAACTTTTCATAAGACTTATCTTGTTGTATCTTTTAGATAATAAGTTGTCAGTAGCTGATTATTAACCAGTCCTATAAATGTTTCTAGAGTATGTACGATGTATCTCCTTAGCATATTTTAGGAGTATTTTGAATGACAAGAAATACATTGTTGTTACTCCAAAGATAGAAAATGTTCTCATTAACTCTCTTTCACTTTTCTCTCAAGTCAAGATCTTTCACAACATTCTTCTTGTTCTTTAAATGTCTTTACGTTGATTATACTCCTAGTTTTACTTCTCTTAATATTGAGTACTTTGTTGAATATTTCATTCATGTCTTGACTGACCAGACTCGACTGGAACATCTAATTAAGAGCAAACATTTATCTTAGAGATTAACTCAAGGTTTGAGTTTTCAAACCTTGTCCTCGCACATTGATTTTAGTACTCACAATTGGTATCAGAGCTTGAGTGGTTGTCCTTTGAATCCATAAGAACAGATTACAGTTGATTCGAAATTACCTTGGTATTTTGATCATTCTGTGTTCAGGATAAAAGTTCTTCTATATACCACTTCTGCTCTAATATCTCAACTTCAATGGTTGCTCCTAATTCTCAACAAATGTATTCAATGCAAATAGCAAATAGCGTGGGTTGTCCTTCTCGTCCCCCATTGTTAGTTGTTGAAGAGTATGATCACTGGAAAGTCAGAGTGGAAAGGTTCTTACTTGGTAAAGAAAAAGTTGAAGCTATCTGGAGATCCGTAAAAGAAGGTCCACATGTTCCAGTTCGACAAACCGTGAGAGATGATGCTGCAACTCTCATGGGACAAGAAGAACAGCGCCAACCACCTCTTACTGCTGATGACATCGAGAAATTGCATGCATATCAAATTACATTTTCCGAAATGGTGTTTGGTGTTCCTCCTTCTCTCTTTGATCACATTAAGTTGTATAAATCTGCTAAAGATATTTGGGACACACTTCAAGACCTATTCGAGGGATCACTATACCGAGGTGGTACTTCCCTTTCACAATTTAGATGTATTATTGTTAAAGAGCCAAGACGGGTTGATATGTTCTTCTCGTTTTTTCCAGGATTTTGTATAACTAAATGTAATCATGTCCTAAGTATAAAAATCTTGAATCGGTAAATAACCTATGAGTAGAGTAAGTTGTAGTAGCAAGAAAAGCACTAGAGTTAGATCATGCATTGCATACATATAAGTACATGATTTTGAAAGTAAATTATTAATTTTTTGAGAAAGTTTTAGAAAATAAAGAAAATAGTTTTATTAAAGCTTTTGAAAGTATCTCTGTGTCTTATGTATTTTGAAAGTAAAAAATTAACTCATATAGCTCACGATACATTTTCGTCTTATGTATTTTGTTTAATGTCATGTATCTCGGGTGCAAGTTCCAAGGTGTAAATGCACGTGAGTAGATTATTTGAAGTGTTTGAAGTTAGATGGCGTTGAGCTTTTGTAGGCTCTTATCTTGATCTATTGTAAATCTTTAATTGCTTGCTATGGTTTAGTTGATATGAAACATTCATGACGTAAAACTTTAACAATGATTTTTATTGGACCTTATTTTTGTAAAACATAACTATATGGCATGAAATGTTTTAACCATAGCATAAAAGCATCTTATAAAAATTGGGGTGTTATAGCTTATATATTAATCAATGCAAATCAGGGTTACAACTAACTTGTAGAGCGAACAAAAAAATTCAAGGACCTTAATCTTCAAGAAATCGTTGGAGAGAAGAATATATAGGGCAAAGACACGACTTAAAATGATAGTTATCGACAATATAACCCGTAACGAGATCCAAGCAGTTTTAGTTACATCTCGTGTGTTGGTGATTTAGTATTATCAACTTATTTTGGTGTAATTATCATTAATAATGATATAGGCCGAGCTCCATTTACTAACCGAGTTTGGAGGTGCGGGGTACACACTTGGTGTGATACATGTGACCTTGGGAATACGGGGGTCCAGGGGAAACGCCCCTGGGTGCAGGATTCCAAGGGGATGCAGCCCATTGGCGGGCTCTAGGGGCAGCACCCCTAGCGGGGTCTAAGGGGCAGTGCCCTTGGCGGTGGTTCCGCTGACCGGCTGTGTCCAGTTGTATCAAGTAAGACTCCAACCATGCATTTTCCCGCCAAAAACCCACCGATGACATCATGATGATGTAGGTATCAGTTGTGTCCAATAACTACCATGTTTTTGTGCTATTTTTGGTTTAACCTATTCTAACCACTTTTCCCTCAAGTATAAGAACTTTTCTCTAGTTTTAGAAAAAGGGTTGAACATTCATATACTCGAAATTATTTCATAATTTATCTATCTCTCAAGAACACATTAACATGTATTAAGTGTTTCACAATCTAAATTAGGTTTGTAATTTAGATTGGTTCATTCTTGGATTGTCCCACTTCTGAATTAGTGTACCCCATGCAAAATGGACGAATTACAGATTTCAGAAAGTATTTGTTAAACACGATCCTTGAATCTATCCAAGTTTAAGTTTATTGTAATTTTGTCCCCTTATTTTCTAACATCATGAGGCCAAGTTGAAACCGCCATGAACAATCAAACATAAAAAGAAAGTTCTCCCGGATGAGTCTAAGTTGTTTCATACTGATTCTCGCAAGGCAGAGACGAAGTAGCTTGTACCATCACGTGAATAATTCTTCTCCAACTTGCATTTTCGCAGTTTATCGAACATCTTATGTCGCTTGTTGTTGTTGATCTTTGGTTAATGATAAAAACACCGTGTCGCTAGTTATCCTTTATTTAGTGATGAATGTAATCACTCATGAATTTGTCGTTAAGACCTATTATTCTAGGAGTTGCTCTTAGTCATTTAATTAAGGGTAAATGTCACTCTACTCCAACGAACTCTTCCTTTTTGGTTTAAAAAGTCCCTAATATTATTTTTTGGCACTCAAGAGACATAAAATCCATGTTGACCTGTTAAAAAGTGTATCAATCATTTTTTTTCTGGTTTTACATGTAAAAAAGTGAAGTCTCTCTCTCTCCCTTTATATATATATATATATATATATATATATATATATATATATATATATATATATATATATATATATATATATATATATATAGGAGGGTTCAACTGAGAAAAAAAAGGTTGAGAATGAGGGAATCATTCTCAGCCAATCATTTAATCTAAGCATAAAAAGACATGGTGGCAAATTAACTTGTAAATATGATAATAACCTTCAATCTCAAATACATAACTGTAGAGAATTAGATAACAGTTCAACAATCATCCAGATTTCTTCAATTAAACCATCATCAACGTCATCCAGTGTTAATCAATCATCGATCTTCGTCAATAACAGGTTTATCAACACCATTCAACAATTGACAACAAAAATTCATTTTTGGTTTTTTTAATCCAACCTTCAATTCTGCTTGAATACGATCAGATCTTCAACATCGACGATTAATTATACTCCTAGCGTCATTAGATCAACAACATCGATAATCAACAAAAAATTCACTTCATATCATTCATTCAACATCGATCATCAAATAAAACTTCAAAATTAAAGTTAGAAAAAGATCAAATCGTTTTTTTTTTTGAAAATTTTCATATAATTCTCTATCAATCTACTATTTTGTAAGATTTAAATAGTCAAAGTATCATGTTTTTAATATTTAAAAAAAAATAACTTGTATGCACTCCAACTGTTTGATGAAATACATAAACTAAATTACCACGTTATATTCACATATGAATATGTTTTCTCACCTGAATCAGTATATGATTATTAAAACTCAAAACAAATATGCAAGTCTGTATGTTATTCATATGTAAATAACATATAAAAATTATATATATTTGTGAAAACACTTTGTAATATTCATATGTGAATATACTGTGTAATATTCATAAGTGAATATATCATCTAATATTCACAAGTGAATATACTATGTAATATTTATATGTGATATACCATGTAATACTATGTAATTAAT
This sequence comes from Lactuca virosa, assembly GCF_052849685.1. NCBI lineage: Eukaryota > Viridiplantae > Streptophyta > Magnoliopsida > Asterales > Asteraceae > Lactuca > Lactuca virosa. Next base: position 46,895,573 of record NC_136434.1, read on the forward strand.
ATTCACATATGAAAATATATCTAATATTAATAAGTGAATATACCATCTAATATTCACAAGTGAATATACTATGTAATATTCACAAGTGAATGCATCGTCTAATATTTAAATATGAATATACTATGTTTATTATATGCTATATTCATATATGAATGATACTTAAATTGTAAAAAAAATTAATCATACTTTTTATTCATAAGTGAATAACGAATGTACTATTGTAAAAACCTGATGCATTTTTATTCACTTATGAATAACGATAGCTGAAAATATATATAAAAAATTATTTTATCTTAAAAACTATATCAATATGGATGTCTATTTGTTGAGAATAAAAAATCATGAATTTTGGTATATTTAAAATCGTTTTTCGATAAAAATAGTTTCTTAAAATTTTAAAAAAAATGAAAAAAACGATGTTTTTTATATATATATTAAGGTAATGATTAACATAGTTTAAGGAAACATGATTTGTTGGAAAACACATGTCTATTCCTTTCCCATTTCTGTTGGTACGACGTAGGCTTTTGCGGCAAAAATAATTGAGTGTCTGAGAATGATTCTCTCATTCTCAACATTTTTTATTTTCGTAATTGAACTTATATTTATATATATATATATATATATATATATATATATATATATAGTTAGGATCATATATAACTTATAAGTATTGTGTGAATGTATGGGTAAATATTGTCCAATCATTTTAAAATGGATTTATAGTAATTTGATTTATTAAATTAATAACTATAAAATTTAAATTTCTATAAATTTAGAAATGTAATTAATATATTTGATTTCAAATCCACCATTTTAGGGATTAATCCTTATTCATCTCTTTTTCACGCTAACCCTACCTCCCTTTTATCTTCATCGATCACCTTGTTAGTCTTTCCATATATATATATATATATATATATATATATATATATATATATATATATATATATATATATATATATATATATAGTTAGGATCATATATAACCTACAAGTATTGTGTGAATGTATAGCTAAATATTGTCCAATCATTTTAAAATGGATTTATAGTAATTTGATTTATTAAATTAATAACTATAAAATTTAAATTTCTATAAATTTGGAAATGTAATTAATATATTTGATTTCAAATCCACCATTTTAGGGATTAATCCTTATTCATCTCTTTTTCACGCTGACCCTACCTCCTTTTTATCTTCATCGATCACCTCGTTAGTCTTTCCATATGATTTCATCCTTCAATCCAATGTCATTGACATTTTATGAAATAAAAGAAACTTTAACAACACCATTTAAATAAGCAAATCTAAGTGGGGAAAAATCAAATTGCACAATGTCTGTGTACACCTCCAATTGCTTTCTCTATAATTCAACGTTAGTTCAGTTCATGACCATCCATATACTTTGATTTATGTGATAACTATAAAAAAAACTATATGTAAATTATTATTCATCCATTTCTTGTTATGAGTATTTAGCTTTTAATTTTAACTAATTAGTGTTTCATGGTTATTAATTCATTTGGAATAATATTTAGTACATTAAAGTTTCCAATTTGAGAATTGATTTTCTCGATTCACATAACTAATTATGTTGTATAGTTGTAATTTTATTATGAATTATCTTCAAACTATTTTTCAAAATTTTAATATTATGTGGTTGAATTAAAAAATTTAATTCTAATCTCATTCTTTGCTACTCGACAACAATGAACAGTAGCTACTGTAGCTGCTGATGGTGGTGGCTTGCAATGATGAATTATTCTTCAAGAATTATTATGGTTGTATAAAAAGATTTATACAGTAGATGGTGGTAGTAAAACAAAAAATTATATATTGTATTCTTCAAGAATGTTTGAATTCTTCAAATTTATTTAGTTGTATAAAACTTTTGTGGTATTACAGAACTACAAATAAAACTTTTGTTATTCGGTTTTGCACTTGGAATTAGTGTTTATTCTTCAAGAATGTAGTACTATTCTTCAAGAATGTTTATGCTCTTGCAAAAACATGTTCTATTGGTCAGAAATGTCTTATGAAAATGTCATTTTTAACATTCTCATCGTAAAGAATGAATTTTTAACTAAAAAAAAGTTATTATTAGCCATTTTCATAATATATAAGCAAGTTTATTTTTTTTTTTAAATTGATTCTTAACTTTGTATCATGTTTCATGAATACTACATATTCGTAAAAAATAAACTACATTATATTCTCACGTTCTTAAAGAATTTAATACGTAAATGTTACGTATTCGTCAAGAATAGATTAGACCATATCCTCGTTTTCTTAAAGAATTCATTACGTAAATAATTTTCAATATGCAAAAGTTATTATACAGTATTCTTAAAGAATTCAAATAATCAATTTTCCTTTTATAAAAAAATATTCAGGTTTTGTAATCATATAAAATGATAACGTAACTAATTTAAAATGTATAATATATAATTTTTTTAAATCTTAATCAAAATGCATTCCCTAAGATTTTTACTTGCCATAAATTAGTGTTAGTCAATTTTGACTAATTTACTCTTACATTTAATTAAGTGTAATTATAATGTAAATGATATCACATGTTAATATCATGCACCTTAAGATTATAACCTTTCATTATTTTCATTTAATGGTTAGAATTTAGTCATACATTCATACAATAATTATGATTCATATTTGATCCTCTATATATATATATATATATATATATATATATATATATATATATATATATATATATATATATATATATATATATATATATATATACTAGAAAACAGAGAAATGGATCATGTGTGTATACTGCTGGTGTTGATGGGATGATATGTGAAATTGATTCCATTACAGGAAACTTATTGGCCAAATTTAAAGCCTCCACAAAAGTTATATCTTCAATGTCTGTTTCACCAGGTATATATATATATATATATATATATATATATATATATATATATATATATATTGTGCTACTTCTATTATTATAGTTAAAAGGGCATTTATTAGCAACTGGATCATACATATTATATTATGTTTTTATGAATTATGACTCTGTATTTTAATAACATATGGAATCAGATGGGAAGGTTTTAGCAACAACAACAGCTCAATTAAAGATCTTCAGCTGTTCAGATCGCAAAAAGATGCAGAAATTTTCTGGGCATCCTGTAAGTTTCTTTTTGAACTGAAAATAAAACTAAATGACTATTTTACCCTTCTTCTATATATGATACAAGTGCAATACTGCAATTATATATCAATCCTTTAGGGACTGATTCTTTGTATGTGTCTGGATAACTTCTTGTATTCACAAAGTCTTTCTTTTTTAAATCGCCTGGATGAGACTAAATGACCATTTTACCCTTCTATCAACAACACAAACACAAATATATTTCAATCATAACATAATTCTTGTAACTAATGAACACATTTCCATTTCTGTCTCTGCTTTCTGATTAATAATTTAATACCATATTCTACAACAGGAGGCTGTTCGTTGTATGACCTTCTCTAACGAGGGTAAATACGTAATTTCATCCGCTTCTAGTGAGAAGTCATCTTGCTGTGTTCTTGCAATGGATCATCCTGCCATTTTTATAGACACCAAATCCATTGGTGTAGAGGGTCTATCTGTACTTTCCATTTCAGAAATGGGTGTTTGTTATCTATGGAATGGAATCAACATGGAGGAATTACGCAATTCCATTCCCACAAAAGTATCCATGATAGGTGTGGAATCCATGAGCTAATCAAGAAGGAATTCTCTATTGGTTGTTGACAATATTTGACAATATGGATTGAAATTTATGGTATTTGACAATATCGATTGAAATTTAAGATTTAATGTATGTCAAATGATTGAAATTTATGGATTTACTTTTATATTTGTTGGTTTTAAAATATAGATTTAATGTATGTTTAAAAATTTTGGGTTGAATATGTAATTATTTTTAGTTTTTAATTTTTTCATTAATTTGTAAATTTTTTTATAATGCCAAAATCCGTTGCTAATCTGTTACAAAAATTTTTTTAGTCATTTCGGGATTCAGTCGGTAATCTGTTAGTAAGTTATTTTAGATTCCGTTGGTAATCCGTTAGTAAATTTTTCCGTCGGTAATCCGTTGCAAACAATTTTCGTCGGTAATCCGTTGCAAAATATATTCTGTTGGTGATCCGTTACTATTTCCGACGGAAAAATCCGTTACTAAAAATTAGCCATAGCCGTCGTAAATCCGTTACAAACAATTAGCGACAAGAATATACCGACGGATTTTAGTGTGTTACAATTCCGTTGGTAATGAGCATTAGCGACGGATTACCGTCGGTTTTGGCCGTCGGTAATGCTCTTTTTTGTAGTAGTGTGTGTATATATATATATATATATATATATATATATATATATATATATATATATATATATATATATATATATATATATAGGGAGATGATCAAATGAGAATACCTAAAAGGTTGAGAACGCGAGAACAGTTTTGGACCAATCATTTTATAAGTGTATATTAGTAACTTAATATAAATATTAATTAATGATTTCCTAAAATCTAGGGATAATGATTTTAATTACCTAAAAAAATTAATATTTCCTTTTAGTTAATGATATATATATATATATATATATATATATATATATATATATATATATATATATTATGATTTTCCTAAAAATTATTTATGACCATTTCAAAAAAATTACCTAAAAAAATTAATATTTCCTTTTATTTTAAATCTGAAAAGAAAATCTTAAAAAAATAATTATTTTCTACTATTTCATGTTTTTGTTTTTCAAAAAAAAAAATGAATAGAAATCCAATCCCAAATCAATACACTTCCAATCATAAATGAAAACACATCAAATTACAAATAATTCAATGCATTTTTCATCAATTGAAAAAAAAAATAGTGTAAAAATTATCATTTTTTCATAAAATGAATACCTCTAATCATAAATAAATACACTCATTCACATGAATACACTACTATTCATAAATAAATACAATCATTCACACATGAATACATTGCAATTCACAAATGAATACACTATTATTTATAAATTAATACACATTGTATCATATAATGAATACATCTAATCATAAATAAATAGACTCATTCACATGAATACACTACTATTAATAAATAAATACAACCATTCACACATAACTACACTGTTATTCATAAATGAATACACGTGTTATTCATAAATAAATACAACCATTCACGCACCCCTTTCATGATATAATCAAATAGTTCACCTGAGTTCATATACGCCATGATGACATATATGCATGATCGAGTCTCTATGACTTCATAAAGCCGAACAATATGAGGATGGGAAAGAAGCCTCATTATATTAATCTCTCGTCTCACTGAAAATAGAATCATGAACAAGTAAAGGAAATGATCAACTTCATCACTTCAGAGGAAAGAAAGCGGCAATTGTTGTAATTTTAGGAATACCTTTCTCTGCAGCAGAATCATTGATTGATTGACGAGCAAGGATCTTTATGGCCACTTTGACCCCGGTCAAAATATGTTGGGCTACTTTGACTCTACCGAATGCTCCAATCCCAAGGGTTTTCCCCATTCTATAGTTTGATAGAGGTGGTATTGGTAAGCTTCCATTACCACTGGTTTCACCCATTTTAAGAGACCCGGAGTTTCAATACCCTCAATCTTCAGGGTGCCTACATAAGAAAAAGAAACGGAACATAAAGTAACAAAATAGATCGATCGTTCATTGTTCTCACAAATTAACAAATAGATCGATTGTTTTCACCAGGAAAGAACACATAATTAATCAAAATATAAGAAATTGAGGACGCAAAATCGATTCACCTCTGAACATTAGCAAATACCCATATGATATGATGTACATGTATTTACAGTTTCCAGGAAGCGAAACGAATCATAGAGCGAAATAGTGAACTTGTTTCAACAAAAAGTAATCTAACCAAGTTGGAAAATAACACACATCTGTCTTTTTTTTTACAAGCAAGGTAATTTACATATAATCAACTCATATCAAATTCCCTGTTGGTAAACAAATGATGAGTTTCTGCAACTAACCTAACCTGGGAGCAGAGTATTTCTAGCAGTGATCACTCGAAGAAAAGGTGTAAGTGGCAATGATCAAGTTACGGGGGATAGATGGACACGGAAAGTAAGAAATGGAGTGAGTATTACATTTTTGTCTCCTTTCCTCCTCTTCAGCCTCGCCGACCCCGGAGACGCTCCCCTCGCCATCACGACGGCCGACCACAGACGTCGCCGACTGCCTTCACTTCCTTCCTACGTCTTTCATCGACCTTGCTGCTTTCGATTCTTTGTTTTCTCCGGTCCCGTCAAGTAACGCCTTGGAGGGTTTTGGTGATGGCAAGGTTCGATGATGATAAAAGTAGCTGGTCGCGTGGGTATGAGACGGTAAAACGATGGAGGCGTCGATTGTATGCTGTAGGAAATTAGGTCAACGAAATAGAGAGGCAGAGAGTAATTATAGGAGTTTACAAAATTAGGGTAATGTTTATTTACCTTAATACCCTTTATAATTTTCTTTAATTTAAAAATTAAATTTTAAATGTATTAATAATTAGAAAAATAACAATTAATTATAGTCACACATCTTAAAAATTAGATGGTCCATATCTGTTCTCGCGTTCTCAACCTTTTAGGTGTTCTCATTTGATCCTACTCCTATATATATATATATATATATATATATATATATATATATATATATATATATATATATATATATATAATTGTCACATTCCCACTTTGTCTTCTCCGGAAAATTTTGAGTTTTTAAGACCTCAACAACCTTAAGCTTATATGTTCTCCGACCACCTCCTCATCTCTGTCACTAACCCTCGCCATCTCCGTCACTAACCATCACAATCTCCCTTGGTACCACCATATGCATTTTCTAATTACTTCTCCATTTTTCACCCCCACCATCTCCACATTGATGATTCCAAAAATCCATTTTAAACTACAGCGACATTTACCCTTTAATGAATGGTATGATTTTTAAATTGAACAGTTTAAAATACTATGTATATATTGCGTAGTCTGCATGACGTAGTTGATCCTAGCCTTTTCTATGCATATAGCTAGCTCACGAGTCACTAGAATCATCAATGTGTGAAAAATTCTGCTGAAAGTGACTGCAATGCAATATATGATCATTTTCTGGTTTTGATGCTTTAATTGTGCAGCAGTGAATAATGTTGGGATCCTATGGTGAATCCAAATGATTACCTTAACAAGCTTGGATGACATCTATAAATGACGTGTACAGTGATTAATCAAAAGTAATGGGTGAAAGCCAGTGTGTATACACTTCCATCCACGTACGACATGTTAGATTGACAATGGGATTGGATTTAGCCGAGCTACTGGAAGACAAACCAAAGGGTTAGCCCTAGGAAGTGTGATCCCAACTCCTTCTTCCATATCCACCCTAACAAGCTTCCCATCTTCTCCAGCCTTCCACTCAAAGCACTGAATCATACAACCAAGAGTTGCATGTATCACCTGCAACGCTAGTGAAGTCCCAGGACACATCCTCCTCCCGCTCCCAAATGGCAGCATGTGAAAGTGTTGTCCTCTCACATCCAAGTGGCACTCTTCAAATCGTTCTGGCCTGAATTCAAGAGCGTTTTCCCAATGGTTTGGGTCTCTACCAAGGGCCCACACGTTCACAAATATAGTAGTGTTTGCTGGAATATGGTAACCTGCTATCGTGCAATCTCCTGTTGATTGTCTTAGAATCATTGGGCCTGTGGGGTGGAGTCGTAGGGTTTCCTTCAAGATTGCTTGAAGGTAAGGAAGGTTTGGTATGTCTGATTCTTGTAAAAGTCTGTCTTTTCCCACAACTTTCTCGATTTCTTCTACTGCTTTCTTCATGATGTTTGGATGGTTGATGAGTTCTGCTAAAGCCCATTCTGTGGTAATTGCCGAAGTGTCTGTTCCTGCAGCAAATATATCCTGATATGACGACATATAGATATATATAGGTCAGTATATTTTAATCTACAAATACCAAAATACATGGGAAATATATGATCATAATGTTACCAGAATGAAGGCTTTGATGTTCTCTCTGGTCAGCTTTATCTCCATACTTTGGTCTTCTGCAACATCAAGTAACATGTGGAGCAAATCCTTCACTACTCCTATCTTCTGTTTTCTTGCCTCTTCATGCTCTTTCATGATCCTCTCAATCAATGCATCGAATCTTCCATGAATCCCTTTCAGTTGTTTCCCAAAACCCTGCAAGTCTAGATTCTTAAAGATCCAAATGTAGTCCGAGAGATTGAATTTACCAGTAATCTCAGCGATTTCAGTCACCAATTTCTTCATTTCCCCGGCTTCATCCTCTTCCTCTGAACACCTTTCTGTCATAAGCATTCTTGATATGACATTGTTTGTCATCTTCACGAGCTCCACATCAAGATCCACCGCATGCCCAGCTTTTGCCTTTCTTTCTAACGATTTAATAAAACGATTTATCTCATCTTGCCTAACTGGAAGAAGCAAGTCTAGTGTTGTGCCATTTAGGAGCTGTGACATGACTATCTTCTTCATGAACTTCCAGTATGATCCATAAGGAGCAAAGGAGAAATCTTTTGATCCATAAGTTAAATAAGCCACAGCCGAGTTTTGGGGTCGATCTAAATACGCATTTTCATAGGTTTTAAGGAATTCTTTTGCCACTTCTGGTGAACCAGTAACAACACAAGGTATAGAGCCAAGAAAGAGGCGAAAAACTGGCCCATATTTGAGAGAAATCTTGTGAAAAGCTTGATGAGGGATTGGAGCAAGGAGATGCAGGTGTCCAATGATTGGAAGGGCAAAGGGGGTTGGTGGAAGATTAAGTTTTTTAGCACGAATAGATTTTAAGAATGAGCGGATGAAGATGGTTGAGATCAGCCATATGAGAAAGAGGATGAAGTAGCCATGGAAATCAGCCATGGTAAGAAAGAACTTTTAAGAAGATGATGTGTTCAAACAAGAAAAAAGATTCTTATATTTATATAAAATGAAACCTCTCTTTTCCAAGTTATAATGAATAAAATACGCTTTCCACATCTGCTATTTATCTTTTTTAAGCAGATGCTAGACGGCAATGACAATTGACAAATGATGGTTGATGGGATTAAGACCAAGTCTTCTGTTAATGATTGTTGGTTACTATTTTCATCATATATTTGGAGTTTTTCTGCCTTGATATATCAGTTTTATGAATGCAAAAAGAAAGGAGCATTTAAATCATATTGAAGAAGCTTAATCGAGCACCCATTTCAGCAATATTTAATCATGCAAACATCAAGTAACTTGTCTTGTTGTCTTACATGATCCAACAAGTAACTTCCATCAAGAAGAAATGGTCTTAATAACATATAATATTAAATAAACAAAAGGGCTACTGGATCTATATATCAAGGCATCACATACATACAAACAAACAAATGCTCTACTAACTTGTAACTCATGCATTAGAAATTCAGTAAAGGGGATTCCTAATGAAAGAATTACTAACAGTAATTGAGAAGAATTTCTCTTGGATAAACTTGCTAAAGATTTGTTGGATATTTTGAAGAGGAAACCAATTACTATACAACAATCAACAATATGCGAAGCATAGTAGTAATAATTTCATTAAATGAATCAAAATTTTGTATATCGTAGTAAGACTGTTAGAAATAATAAAAATGTTATTAATGTTAATACTAATAATAACCAATTGCAAAGAATGGTAACATCATACATCATTGGAGCACTGAGTGGTTACACACAAATCGATCATCCTAGAAAAATTCTATACTCTCTTTGTACAAAATTTTCAGCTTGAGTGGGAAAATTGGCCTAATTAATGAATGATAATATCAAAAAGTAGTTAAAAATCTAAAAAGCCAATTTGGGTTGTAGAATATATTGACAAAAATTATCCACAGCATCCACCACCCTTTGCACCAGAGTTTGCATCCTGATCAACAAGTATCGCTGTTCCTTTGAGAGATGCTGATTTTTCAGAATCTCCATCAGCACTTAGAGTTTTCTTGCTTACAATCCCATATATTTCTGTCAAAGCTGTTAGAAATGCAGTTTCAACGTTTGTGGACTCACGTGCTGATGTTTCCATGAAATATAGTTTTTCTCTTTCTGCAAACTCTTTAGCATCTTCAACTGGAACTGCTCTAAGAGTTTCTAAATCACATTTGTTTCCAATTAACATGATTACTATGTTTTTATCAGCATGTCCCCTCAGTTCTTCTAGCCACCTGGTCATATGGTCAAACGACTGGCGTTTTGTCATGTCATATACTAACATTGCACCAACTGCTCCTCTGTAATATGCACTTGTCACTGCCCGATATCTGATAAAAAGACGTTAAAGATTTGTACTTTAGGAAGGTATGATTGAAAAAGTCCATCTTTTTCTGGTATAGGATTACGTTAAACTTCATAAACAGAAGAAATTCAAAACCTAACTTTATGAAGATGATGATCAGATATTGTACAGATGAAATGATTAATTAAGGAGGAAAAAACCTTTCTTGACCAGCAGTATCCCAAATCTGCGCCTTCACCATCTTCCCATCAATTAACAAAGATTTTGTTTGAAATTCAACCCCAATCGTAGCTTTTGAATCGACATTGAATTCATTTTTGGCAAAACGCGCAAGGAGCTGAGATTTTCCAACAGCCGAGTCTCCGATCAATACTACTTTGAACACATAATCGGCCTTTGCATTCAAATCTCCCATCCTCAAACCCTGCCAAATACAATATAACCCTTTTCAACCAATTCCTAGACCTCGATCGAGTCACCCCCTTATTAACAAAATCAAATTAATCTTTTTCCTTCAATGAATCATGTGGAAATCTTTTGGACTGTGATCCAAAAGATTTTTCTGATTTTTTGACGCAGATATGAATATGATAACAACGAGGCAATGTGATGAGATGATCGTAAGGAATGTGAAGAATTAATTAGATGTTTTACAGGAATGTGTTTCAGGGTTAGGGTTTGTCAAGGAAATCGGTGTATCGGCATGACGATTCTCTTTCTTTTGATCGAAAAGCAGTTGGAAGAAAGGGGGGCGAGATGGGGGTGAATGAGCAACGGCTTGTGCGGGGCCCAAAACGGTTTTTCAAAGTAATTATTATACGTACTCAATTTTATTCCTAAATTAAATATCTAATTTAATTCATGAAATGGCAAGGAACTTTCGTTAATTTATTTTTATTATTAGTATTGTCCTTTAAAATGTATTTAATAGCTTAATTAAGAGGTACGAAAGTTAATCTCTCTCTCTCTATGTATATAGACGGGAAAATGACTTATATGGGTAACTATGTTTCAAAAACGTTCAAAAAATACAATTCAAGTTTGGTGTGTCCAAAAAACACCATCCAAATAAAGCATTTGTATAAAAAACACCAACGAAGTACATTCTTTGTTCAAATTTGACCTTTGATAACCGGCAATTACCGGTAAAAAATAAGTAAAAGAAAAAAACAATAGGAAATGACTCAAAGAGGTAACTATGTTTCAAAATCGTTCAAAAAACACCATCCAAGTTTGATATGTTCAAAAAACACCATTCAAGTAAACTTTTTGCACAAAAAACACCAACAAACTATATGTTTTGTTCAAATATTACCCACCGGTAATTGGTTCTTACAGGTTAAATGATAACTTGGCCTAACTATTATGACATGGCATAATAATGATTGACAAAACAATAAATGATATATTCCTCCTTTAAAAACCGATTTAGGGTTTCTTCATTAACGAATGACTTCTTCTTCTCCTATGATTGCTCTTCTTCTTCTAAAGTGATGATCTCGAACTCAAGTCCAAAACCCTAACTCTTAACTTAAGGCAAAAAGGGCTCCTTTACCCCTGCCTCAATGGGCCTCCCTCCCCCTAAGGCCCAAATCCATAAAAAGCCCAAAAAGGCATCCAAGCCCAACTACAAGTCATCTAAGGCCTAATATGGCCCAAGAACCCCCAACATGGCCTTAAGCCCAAAAAATGACCTGCTACAATCAGGTGGGCCCGATGCCTAACTTAAACAAGTCCATTCATACGCCCAACATATGTTGAAGCCTCTACGATCTGGATTTTTTGCAAGTACGCCCGGCGTACTCCTACGTACGCCCATCGTACTCGGCTAGGCTCAAGAACCGCCAATCTTCCAAAGGCCATAACCCTCGATATGGTTGTCTGATGCCTAAATTAGCTCCCGTAGATATAAAGAATGACGAAATCACACTTAGAATGAAGAAGTTATAGCCTTCGGAAGATTGGCGGTTCTTGACCCTAGCCGAGTACGTTGGGCGTACGCTAGGAGTACGCTGGGCGTACTGGCTCGACATCTGGATATGTACGCCGGTGGGTAATATTTGAACAAAACATATAGTTTGTTGGTGTTTTTTGACAAAAAGTTTACTTGGATGGTGTTTTTTGAACATACCAAACTTGGATGGTGTTTTTTGAACGATTTTGAAACATAGTTACCTCTTTGAGTCATTTTCCTATTGTTTTTTTCTTTTACTTATTTTTTACCGGTAATTGCCGGTTACCAAATGTCAAATTTGAACAAAGAATGTACTTCGTTGGTGTTTTTTGTACAAATGCTTTACTTGGATGGTGTTTTTTGGACACACCAAACTTGAATGATATTTTTTGAACGATTTTGAAACATAGTTACCCATATAAGTCATTTTCCCTATATAGACTTTCAAAAAGGAAAAGCAATTTTTTGTAAACGTTAGGTATAGTAGTTTTCTGTACTTAGACAAATTTCCCAACGCTTAAACACTACACTACAAACTTTAAAAATCATAAAAAAAAAAAAAGTTTAATTGTTGCTTGCTTTAAAAATTGAAACTGATATGCTATTAACGCATCTAATTTAATCAATTAAAAAACTTAAGAATTAAGAATGATCGATGTCGGAATATTACCTTTTGATCACCGGAAAATCTTCCCAAATCTGGCTAAACGCCAACTTAGTTTCTCGTTGGTGCCTCTCTCTCTCTCTCTCTCTCTCTCTCTCTCTCTCTCTCTCTCTCTCTCTCTCTCTCTCTCTCTCTCTGGTGTGTTGTAGCATATTTGTAATCGCTATCCTGTCTTAATGTTACTGATTCTTATCACAACTCAAAATATATATGCTTATCTGATTGTGTTTAAAAAGCTCATCAGCTTTCCAATGAAAGCTTCCTTCTTTTATTTAATATTCTACAAGGACGCTGAACTGAAGCAAGTAACAGACTTTGGGTTGGGCCCTATACTTGAATGGGACCAGCACAGTTGGCTAGTTGCATAGGTTAAAGTTGAACAGGCTATGGCCGGGCCTGTCTATCGATTTATAAAATAATAAATAATACTCCTTTTTGCTTATTGTTACATGTGGTATCATGGATGAGTCACACGTTTGGTTTGGGCCACATTTGAGATTCTATTTGTGATGGCAATAGCTTAGGTTAGCTATAGCACGAGTCGTGTTATATTTGTTATAGTCTATGACATCATAAGCGTCGGCGTAGGATTTGTCATACTGAATCAAAATTTTACTATTTAGAAGGTGTATGTTGTTACGTTTGTTATGTTTTTTTTATAAAAAAAAAAAACTAATTAAAAAATAAACATTTTAAACAAATTATTTTTATAAAAACTAAAATTTTGTTAAACTAAAAAAGAAATTACAACACACCTAAAAAAATACAACATAGAATTTAAACTTATGAAACCTAGAAATTTAAATAACGAAACCTAGATACTGTATTATATTTTTTTGCAATCTCATCTTTTGGCTTTAATGTCAATTCTTTTTTGCGTCCGGTAAGATTGCTAGTGTTTTTTGTGAAAATCTTTATGTCACGGTTTTTCCTTTTCTTATGCGACAATCAAGTATTGCTCCAACGTCGACTTCAAGTTGTTCATTTTGCTTATTAGATGCTCGATGTCACCCGAACCATTTGTCGTCGTTTTTCCTTTCGCTTAGTTTGGTCTCTTCTCATGGGACGAGTGGTTCTTGGAACCTCAGTAGTCTCCTCTTCATTGAGGTCAATCCCGGCATGAGAATCAGACGATTGACTATGAGTTGTTTCGGATGTTTTGGTTCATTTAGAATAACCACCCATGAAAGTTTCTGATTTTTTGATATCTTGCCACTTTTTTGACATCTTCACAATATTCCAAATATGATGAAATTTGAAAGTTGTCCTTTTCTGACTCCGGTAAAGTGCAAGAGCTTTTTGCAAGATTATTTCATCATTTTCACCACTTTGCCATTGTCGTTTCTCGGTCGAGAATGTCGCATTAAACTTCATTCCAACTTTGTTGACGTTTCTCCACTTCGAGTAAATTTGATCCTTTTTCTGTAGTCTCCACGATTCATTTCCGCAAGAAAACGCCTAATGATTTTCCGGAAAAAAAAGTAGGCGAATCTTGGTTTTTCCCGAACCTCAAATCTTCTGAAACATCTACCCATGCACAAGTCAACGCCGTTTCTTCCTTCGTTGCCCATTGCTTGGGAAGTGCCTTTTCTGTTTTCTTGGGTTCCGGCCGAATCACTTTCGGCTCGGAATCCGTTTCGGGGTACGAATCCGGGTTGTGATTGAGTTTGGAATTGGGTTTGGTTTTAAGATTGGAATTGGAATGGCAAGTTAGGAAGATGGTCAAATGGATTGAAGTTATTTTCCATTTGCGATTGGACTTGAGTTTGGAACTGTATTTGAGGTTGGGATTGAGATTGAGGTTGGAATTGTGGTTGAGTTTGTAATTGTGGTTGTTTTAGATAGGAATGGGTAGTATACATCGAAAGAGTGGAAATTATGAGGTGAATAAATAGGGTGATCACTTTGATTTTGGATGAAGTTATGTGATGAATGTGGAGATTATGTTTAGGGTGTTTTGTTTGCTAGTTTTTGGAGTTTGGGTTGGAAGGGAAAACCATTTTCTCATAAATATGAAGACTTTTAAAGTGAAAAATGGAAGAAGATAATATGGTATAACATGTGGTAGTGAGTGGTATTTATATAGATTGAAAAGAGGGGTAAAACTTGAATTTAATAAAAAAAACAATCAAAAAATAGGTAAAAAATAGATAATATTTGAAATTGGTAAACGGCTCACACTCTCTCTCATCGGCTAGATATTACTGAGTTTGACCACTGAACTCGGCATGCCGAGTTGATGGTCCGGTGTTCACCGAACCCACGTCGGCTTGTGCTGAGTCTCATCGAGACCACTTCACCTAGTCTTAGTGTTGTAATATCCTGACAATGAGGTATTTCCAAAATTTACTCTTAAGTATGAAGGTTTATGATTTATAGCCCTTGTGTATGAGAAAGATCGCAAAAACGGCCTATAGTGGCATTCTCGTAAATTATGGGAAAGGCTTAGTACGTTGGGCGTACGTTGTGTATGTTGGGCATACATGCACAGGCATTAGTAATTTAGTACGCTGGGCGTACGTGAAGGATCCTCAAACCCTAATTTTTAGGGTTTGGTCCATATATAAACATCATTAACTCCTCATTTCTCATTTCCTCTTCAGCCTCCACTTGCCATTTCGTCCATGTAGAACCCTAATCCACCTTGAGAGTGTTCTTGAGCTTTTGTAAGTACTTTTGGTGATTAAGAAAGAAGGAGAAGAAGAGAATGCCACCTTGGAAAAGTGAAGCACCTTAGATCCAGAATCTCATCACCATTTGGCATCATTTTAAGGTAAAAAGCTCTAGCCTTGATGAGTATTGCTCTTAGTGTTGGATTAATGTCTAAGTCCATAACTATATTTGATATGTACTTGACCCGACCCGGCATGGTCCATTTGGGTTGCACTTCACCGGCACAATTTATATGGATAGTCTTTTGAGAATAGTATATTTATGATTTATATTAATATATTATAAGTTCTAATATATTAATATGGAATCATATTATTAGTATTGATCAAGAATTAATTTAGAATTAATTAAGTGATCAAAAAGAACTAATTAAATATGGACTCTTATATATATGGAATGGGCCAAGTTCATTTAGGTTGGGCTAAGCTTTCATGGATGGTCCATGGAGCTTTTAACCCATGGATCCTATGTAAATGAAAGGTCATGGGTATTAGGGTTTACATGGATGTAACCCTAATCCTCCATAATATATAAAGGGGTCCTTGGCTCACAAAATTGACACAAGTGTGTGAAAATAAGAGTGGACCGATTTTAGTGTGCATACATATTCTCTCAAGTTCTTCCAAGGTGTTTTGGTGATTTGTGATTCCATTTGAGGCTTCCACACTATTGGGGCTAAGCTCTTAAAGCTTGAAGACATCAAGCTACATCAAAAGGTATGTCATCTAACTAGAACTTTGTAGTATAGGTGCTTCATAATATGCTAGTTAGGATGAAACCTTGGAATAGTTAATATTTGCATGTATAATAGAGAAAACAGAGATCCAAGGTTTATAGGGTTGCATGTACACCATAAGAGTGTTAGAATGCTCAAAACCCAACAGTGGTATCAGAGCCATGAGTTGTTTTCTGTTATATTGATGCAAATGTTTTATTTTCAAGTTGGAAAAAAAAGGAAAAAAAAAACATGACGTTTGTCAAATTTTAAGATAATTACTTGTTTTGTGAAAAATGAATTATTTGTAAAATTTGAATCATTTGTTATATGAGTTGAATTAGGTCAAATTTAGTAAAAGATAAAATGATATGATTATTTTATTAGTTTTAAAAGTTTGATCTAAATGTTTTAAGGAGTTACATATTTTGTCATAAAATTTTGGAGCTCAAAAGTTTTTTTTTAAAGTTGTGATCTTAAGGGTTTTTGAAACTTCCATAAGTTATGGATATGAAAGTTTTTTTAAAAAAAAGAAAATTTGATTCAAAGTTTTTATGGAGTTACAAAATTTGGTGTTAATGTTTTAAAGAATTCCATAACTTGTTCTTAAGTTATGGAACATGGAAAGTTTCATCATAAAACACCATTAATTCCATAAGTTATGGAATCCAAAGGTTTTCAAGAATTACAAAACTTGCCCTCAAGTTTTGGAATTTGAGAAAAGTTTTTTATGAAAAAAAAATTGAATTCTAAAACTCTTGGGTTCATAACTTAAACAATTAATTAAATGGTTTTAATTTTGAGTTTAATAATTGGAATTATGATGTTTTGTTGAATAGTTCAAATTAACTCTTATGGACTTTATTAATAGTTAATTAAAGCGTTTAATTAAAAGAGTATTATTAATCCATAAATATATGGTTTGAGTTTAATTAAATTAAAAGTCTAGTTTAATTAATAGATTAAACCACCAAGTATTTTAAATGTCTAAAATACACCCTTATACTATTATAATATTAAAAGTTTAATATATTATATGTATAAGAGCAAGTCGTCTTACCATTAGTAGGCCTCATTCACGAAGCCGGTCTATAAGGGGGGTATAAGGTTACTGCCTATAAAATGGCAGTTTAATGGGTGTCCACTCTCACTCACCGCTTCCTTGACCGGTGGAGGGTCGTTAGCCGAACAGGTAGGACAAGGACTATAATTCTCCCTTCATTATAAGTATAATGATAAATACTAAGTAACTAAACACTTATAAATTCCCAATCTTAGTTACTTAGGAAAATGTGAATAAGGTGCTAATCCATGAAATTACACTTTGCACTTTGTTTAAGTTGTTAGTGGAGCGTGTGTGGTTAACCGGCACACTAACCTGGACTTAACAAGGTAGGCAAAGGGTAACTTAATGTTTATCATAGTATCGTTGGAGCGTATGTGGTTAATCGACACATCGATTGAGGGGTAAATATTAAGGGTACCAAGTATATTTGCATGGTTACTTCACACCTTGTTTTGTAATCCTCGGCATCCCAGTCACAAAACCTGAAGGGCACACTCGAGATTGAAACATGCCATTGAAAAGTTCAATGAATCTCAAAAGAATCTAGGAGTTTCAAAACCAATTAAAACCTAATAATACATTTCGTTTATCTTGGTGGAAATTGGTGAATCGTCATTCACCTACCTTCAAATATTTTATAGCTTGGATTACGGCATCCCTCTTCCAAGTTATAAAATAGTTTGTTGGGTCCTAGCCTTAATATATCATATTGGGTGTTATATTAAGGACTTAAATCAACTTTACGTGAATTTCTCCCATTGTTGATGTCTGGTTTAGACAACAATGATCTTCCCAAACAAAGCTTTCCTAATGAATATGACTTCCCGAGTTTGGCTCATGGAAGTCATACTTCTCTTCCTCCACCTCCTCCAATTATTCTCCCTAACCCACAAGTTCAAGGTCACTCAAGCCCTAATGGCAAGCAAGGTCTATGTGTGATCACATCTTAGAGATGAAGTCATATATTGACAAGTCGGGAGAGTTGGGTGTCAAAGTCTTGAGAAAGTTGGATGTTCAATCACTTTCGAAGTCACATAGTGAGTTCCTTTGGGGCTACTATGAAACAGACTATGACATGAACCTTAATGATCATATCTATTTGCTTGGTGCTGCTGAATCAGCAATGATTTGGAACGATAGTAAAGCAAATTTGATTAGAAGATCAACTTCCCAAAAACTTTATGGACAGTGACAATGGTGACACTGGAAATCCAGAAAAAGCATTCTCTTCCCAATGGAAAGGGATTGGCCATAGTCAACCCGGTTGACCAAATGCTAAAGAGAAAGGATAAGTCTGAGATAGTCCCATTACCAAAGGGTCCATATGTTTATTTTGCCAAAGGAAGGGGCGTTGATTGCAAAGCTGCCAAATTTACCTAAGGATGTTAAAGTCAATAAGTTTGACTCTACATCAAGTAGAGCCCATTATCTAACTCTGTTAAGTTCTATTCTGAGATCCTCATTACATGATGTGACTGGGTCACATGTTGATGTTTTAAGAATCAAAGAATAGAGAGAAATCTTAAAGGAAGTATATGCTGATTCTGATCGCGAAGGTGAATTTCGATCGCATCAGAATTTTGAGCAGTTGCTTAAGAAGTTATGATATATTGCTAAGGAATAGATAACAACAATTTTCCATGTGGATTGTAAGGATAAGTTTTTCCGCAAAGTTTTAAAATAAAAGAAAATTGTTTAATTTTATTTATTTGAAGTATCCTTACAATGGCATTTGTGGAAAATTGTTGCTTATATGATTCCACTGACAGCAATATTCGAAAATGGATTTGATTCTTTCATTTGTGGTAGTGTCTAAATTTACCAAATCAGGAAAGTTCCTCATCACCCAAGTTTCAATTGGACCGAAACTTGGAATCATGCAAGTTGAATAGTATGATGAATGAGAAGTTTCAAGCATTGGAAAATCAAGACTAATTACTTGTTCACATGGATGTGTGAGTCAAGTGAAGGACTAAAGGGATCGAGTACACATTCTTGTGCACTGGTCATGTCCACCACAAAGCTCGTTAAGACTATTTGATTTACTAAAGTTTAGTAAATATGGTTATACTTACAAGTTTAAGTATAATTCTGAAACATTGGAAAAGTCTCAATGTATGGCAGAACGAATGGGAAGAATCAAATTAGGCAGAAAGATAAAAGTTTCTCAAATCTGAAAAGATGGGAGAGTACTTTAGTATCATGTTTGTGATCATCTTAATGATTTAGAAATCATATCACAATTAGTCCTCTAAAGGTCATCTTAGTGCATTCTTATGACTAAGAAGAGGAGTCATGAATTGTTGAAATGGTTAGATCAGGAAGATGAGTCATACTTCGTTCCAAAACAATTCTTAGAGTCATACTCCAAGATTGTAACTTGAGTGACATATCTTAAAGAAAGGTTTAAAACACTTGTCAAATGTAAGAGTAAAAGTGTCCTACTCTTGTACATTTGAAATTGGTAAGTTGTGATGTTTTCGATAAAAACAAAGACCAACTAAGGCCAATTGTGTGAAGTGTTTGTCTTGATAAAGAATCCGCACTATCTCTTGAATATTTGGCAAGATTATATGTCAAGAGGATAGTGGGAGTCTTAAAGATCCTAAAAAGAATTTCAAGAACTAATCAAGAATAAAACCTGAGGTTCTTCACTAGCACACGACTTGAGGTTTATAACCTATCGTGTTGACATATTCTGTGCCCATTCCAGTTAAAGTTGGCTTTGCATAGGAGTTCTGAAAGTTCTCAATTGGTTGCATAACAACTTGGAAGCAATGGCAGGCCCTGTACTGCCAGGTGGCAAGAAGTTAAGATTGCATAAGTTCAGTCCATATGAGTTTGGATTTGTCATTATCCTTGTCTTATGACTATGGTTTTGACGATTCACATGGATAAGAACACATACACCATAAAATCTAAGGGTCATAAGGTTTCTCTCCGATTCATGAAAATGATGGTGAGGAAACACTTCCACCAAGTAGATTTGAAGCAGATGGCAAAAGGTCTAAACAATTGAGACTATGATTACGGCATCCCTTTTCATAGTTCTGGAATTGTTTAGACACACATGCATGCTATCTAAGGAAAGGTGTATGATTTTGATAAAGTTTTATCAAAGCATCTCGTATCAGAAATCTGAACTTTGGTAAGAAAGTCAATAAAGTATTGATTTCTAGAAGTCCAGCTGATTTCTGAGTACATGTCAAAGCTAGTGGGAGCATAAGTGTTATGCTAATAATCATCATGTAAGTGGGAGAATGATAATTATTGTTAGTGTTGCAAGTTAGCAATGTTAATTATAGAAAACAAAAGTTTCAATTCGTGAGGCTGCAGGGATTGAAAAAGTTGTTTTGCTATAATTAAGGGAGAGGATATACTTCATTTCAGTTCTAAAGGCTTAGATTGAGACCTTAATCATCTTTAGTCAAGAATATATATATGAATTTCATGTTGGATTGGTTCAACTTAAGGAAATTCTATATATTGCGTTCTCAAAATTCGATTATGATTACGGCATCCCTCTTCATAGTCAAATTTTGAAAACATGGCAAATAAAAATATTGTAGCAAAAGACTGGTCTAGAATCATGTCTTTATGTGAGACATCATGAATCGTGTACCATTTGCTTTGGGTACAGGATCGATTGCATGTGCTATAATATTTGTCATTTCTAAGTTTTTCCAAATGCCCAGAGGCATTAAGAAGGGAAAAGGTCTAGAATTGGACATGACTAAAATGATTAAGCAATTGTCGAGGACAATCTGAGGTTTACCAAAGATTGGTTACTCAGGGACAGTTGGAAGTATAGTGCTAATTTTGGAAGGACCATATTGACATATTCTGAAAAGAGGCATCTCTTATTCAGAAGTGATAGTCAAAATGAGAATATGGAGTTGTCTCCATAGGTGGAAGTTATATGTGTAAGATTAGAAAACTTAATGCAAGAAGCATGTCCAAAGCAATGTACTTTGAATATGAGACTTAGTTTCCATGGAGTTGATCTCCATTGGAATACCTTATAATGACTGTTGACAAGTCTTTGTGACTTTGTACATATTCATTACAGGAGGGTCAGTGCATATAAGTTTAAAATCTAAACAGATTTCGATAAATGATAGGAATTTGAAATTCTCACATTTTTCGATAAGGATTTGAGAGTGTGAAATTAGAATCATTGAAATTATGTTCAATTGGTTTACTTCACAAAGTAAGGATCATAGACAAACATAGAGTGCATACTTGGTGTATGGCAAAGCTATTGTTTAAGAAAAACAGAGTGTACATGCTTGGAGCATGGGACAACTAGTGTTTTTAATTCAAGTATAAAGTTGATAAAACCGAAACAATGAATAATGAGTAATCAGTATGGTGATAAATAAAAGTGTTTATTTATATTCATAGGGTTTGATACCATATTTGATTCATTTATTCTTGTGTTTCACTTTGCATGTTTTGACTTCCAGAATAACTAAGTCGCTCTTCCTGAATGATTAAGTTATTCAAACCATCAACAGTCGGTCATATGTTGGAAGTAGATATGAATCAAGACTGTCATGGGTTGGTTTTTAGAGGTCCAAGTTGGTGGACAAAGTGGTGCTACAACACTCATGATTGCTCATAAGTTCTGAGTATTGGATTCAACCCACGCTCATTTGAATCACTTCATGGATTTTATCACGAGTGATCATGAGACGATAATATCTTATATTCTTAAAACCTAGAGATATGAGTTGTTACTATGAGTTGGTTATACATTGATTGCACGAAAACGCATTGGTAACTCGATGTTATAAAATGTGCCTTTGTGTATGACTCAACAAGTAGTAGAACAAGCCATATGAGTCGAAGTTTATCCATTCCTTTTACCTTCGGGATAAAAGCGATATCTGTGGGCCCCTCGATGATTTAGCGATGACACATGTGAGTGCTTGGCCAAGCCAGGACTGATTTGATTTGTTCAATCAGTCAGTCATCATAAATCGAAAATCGGGAAACAACAAATGGACAGAGAGAATGATTATAATCCATGTCTCAGTCCATATGATATCTAGAATGGAGGAATATATGATCCCTTATCTAATGGACAAGTCATTGACAAGGTCAGAGTTCGACAGCGGCTTTAAGAGCTACGATTGCCAGTTAGGTTTTGAAGTCATACTCAATAATAGTTTTAGACTTATCCAAGTGGGAGACTGTTGGATTAATGTCTAAGTCCATAACTATATTTGGTATGTACTTGACCCGACCCGGCATGGTCCATTTGGGTTGCACTTCACCGGCACAATTTATATGGATAGTCTTTTGAGAATAGTATATTTATGATTTATATTAATATATTATAAGTTCTAATATATTAATATGGAATCATATTATTAGTATTGATCAAGAATTAATTTAGAATTAATTAAGTGATCAAAAAGAACTAATTAAATATGGACTCTTATATATATGGAATGGGACAAGTTCATTTAGGTTGGGCTAAGCTTTCATGGATGGTCCATGGAGCTTTTAACCCATGGATCCTATGTAAATGAAAGGTCATGGGTATTAGGGTTTACATGGATGTAACCCTAATCCTCCATAATATATAAAGGGGTCCTTGGCTCACAAAATTGACACAAGTGTGTGAAAATAAGAGTGGACCGATTTTAGTGTGCATACATATTCTCTCAAGTTCTTCCAAGGTGTTTTGGTGATTTGTGATTCCATTTGAGGCTTCCACACTATTGGGGCTAAGCTCTTAAAGCTTGAAGACATCAAGCTACATCAAAAGGTATGCCATCTAACTAGAACTTTGTAGTATAGGTGCTTCATAATATGCTAGTTAGGATGAAACCTTGGAATAGTTAATATTTGCATGTATAATAGAGAAAACAGAGATCCAAGGTTTATAGGGTTGTATGTACACCATAAGAGTGTTAGAATGATCAAAACCCAACACTTAGTTCTTGTTATGGTTAGGGTTCATGCATTTTGGTCCCTTTTGCTTACTATTCTTAAGTATGGTCTACTCTACACTTCATGAGTTGTTCTTTCAGAGGTTTTGGGATAGCTTGAGTCATAAAAATGGGTTCTTGGTCGTTAATATCCTTTCATGCATGAGCTAGGAAGTCTTAATGGGTTAAGGAGTTAGGATTTTTGGTATTGGACACCTTATAGCCATACAAAGTCATAAAGTTGGAAACTTTGTGACTTAGGACATCATTTTGGGCTTGGATATGAGTTTTGGATGGAAGGGCTTAATGGAATAAGCTCTTAATGAGGTTTTGGGACTGGGCAGTATATGTTGGGCATACCTGGAGGTACGCCGCTTTTGGTCAACATCAGAGTATGCTGGGCATACTCTCTTGGTACGCAGGGCGTACTCCACTGCGAAGAAATATTGACTTTTGGACCGTGACCGTTGACTTTGACTGTGACCAGGGTTGACCAAGTTTAACTTAAGGGTATTTTCAGTATTTTTAGCTATAGTTAAGCCTTGGTCTCTATTTGTTGAATATGTGACCTGTAGAGCTGGTGTTAGGTGCAATTTGTGCACCTTTTTGCACACCTTTTAATCCCATTTCATGCATCTATTTAGCATAATTGTCCTTCATTTGTCTTGCATTTCATCATATTTCATGTTAGTCTCTAGAACAACCTTAGTTGCACATTTTCATGTCTTTTTCAGGTAAACCGAAGGTTGGAACACGCTTTGGGAAGTGTCGGGAAGCATTGGTGAAGATTTCGGGATGATCCGGCGAAGAACAAAAAAGTTGGAAAAATCAAGTTTGGATTCGGAGTCAGAGGGGTACACGGGCCGTGTTGGATTTACACTGAAAAATCAACACGGGCCGTGTTGACCAAAATGGGAGCTGTTGACCATGCTGAACACAGGCCGTGTCAGTTTTACTCTATGTCCAACACGGGCCGTGTTCGACCCAGAAACCAACTTTTGGCAGTTTTTCCTATCTTTCATATTACGGGTTGAGGGCCATTTTTACAAACAGACAGCATATCAGAGCATAATTGGAGAGGGGATTTCGAAGGTTTTTGCAAGGGTTTGATTAGCAATCATTTGGAAACATTATTTCTAGTATTTGTAAGTTGTAATTGCATACATTTCCATCTTTTAAACTTGTGATCTAGTTCTAGCCATGTGTGGCTAGAACCCTAGTTTCTCCAACTTCATGTCTTGACTTCTTAGTTGTGATTTCAATCATATGACTTGATGTTTGCTTTTAATTTCTATCTAGTGAATTTGATTTTGATTTAATCGAATGTTTGATTCTGATTGTGATTCTTATTGGCCATTTGAATTAGGGTTAGGTCATTCAAGTTATCTCTTTTACAAAATCCGTAATTGTTTTGTGAAATTGAACAAGTAACAAGCACTAAACTGATTTCCATTGAATGAATTTAGTGTAAATATTATTCACACACTCTTACGCTCCCGAGCTTGTGAGGAGTATTGGGTGCTGTTGGGAACATTCACATAAAGTTTAATGCAATCTTTCAATCTAATTCTAAGAGCGTGTTTAGATTAGGTTAGTAAGGTTAGGGTTAATCAAAGAGCTTGTTTTGGTTAATTAATGTGGTGAATGGGAAGTGTTAGAGCTTGTTAACACTTTCAAGTACCAACTTAGATAGAATTGAGCAAATATCATGTTATCTTGGAATTACATTGCTAAGTTGTCATACATGAGGTTGGAGTCCTTACCATTTCTGAATTTAATTCACTCTTTTAGTTGATTACTTGTGTTTTTAATTGTTTGTTTTAATTATTGCATTCAAAACCCCCCTCTTTACTGTTGGTGACCATAGTACCTTGCGCAAAGAGGTATAGACTAATTATCCCGTGTCTCTGTGGATCGACCCTGCTTGCCTTGTACTACCTTTTAGTGCAATATAGTGGGATTCTTTTGGAGTATATCGTACTCCTTTATTTGTTGGGTCTGACACGCCTAACAAATTGGCGCCGTTGCCGGGGACACGGTGTTACTAATTGTTTATGTCAAGATTTTTGTGAGCAGGTACATCTCCATCTAAAAAAACAAAAACAAAACAAAACAAAACAAAACAAAAAAGAAAACAAAAAGTGTGGCTTGGAGATGAACACTCCTTACATTAAAGACCAGCTTTATGAGCTAGCCCAGATAGTTATGATGATTGAAAATGACCAAAATGTGCATCCCACACTTATTCCTTGTGATTTTTGCACTCAAAATGGACATCACACCAACATGTGTCCATATTCACAAGGGGAATGGGAGGAAGTGCATGAAAGGGGAAGCTACTACTGGCCAAACCAATGGAGTTATGATCAACCTCAACATGATCAATGGTGGGAAAACAACCAAGCTTGGGGAAACAACCAATGCCAAAACCCATACCAAGCTTGGGGAAATGACCAATACCAAATAACTCCACAGTTCCAACAACTATATTCTCCACCTCCCCAACAACCTGAAATGTCGAGCATGTCCTTGGAAGACATTGTCAAAAGCATTGCCACTACTACCCAGATCTTCCAATAAACAACCAAAGCTAGCCTCAAAAGCTTAGAGCAACAAATTGCACAACTTACTCAATCTGTGAGTATATTGGAAACTCAAGGAAAATTACCATCGCAGACCGAAGAGGACCCAAGGCATACTGTTTCTGCCATCACCTTGAACGATGGGAAATTTTTTGATGACCCAAGATTGCAATTTCAAGATGGGGAAAAGGATAAAGAAGTAGAAGTGGAGAAGGCTAATGAGGAAGAAGTAGAAATTGAGAAGGCTGACATGGAAGTTGTAGAGGATGTGTTAGAGGTTGATGAAAGAGAGGCTGAGCCACCCACTACCAATGAGAAAATCCTTTCACTGGTAGACCAAACACTAGAACCGAAAACGATAAATCTGTCGGAACCTTCAAAGGATATATATCCTGAGAAGGAAGAGACACAATCAGTCATCAACTCAAACACCCTATCAAAGAAAGAAGAGTTGATTACCTTAGTGGACAAGTACATGAAAGGGGTCAGTTGGATGATTGCTATCATCAAAGGTCTAAGTCCAACATGGTTCCCAAGCAAAAAGAAAGTCAAGTACAAGATAAGTCTTCCATTGAAGGAGGTGGAGAAAAGTTTGATGTGTTGGAAAGGCCCACATACTTAGAATGAATCATATTCGAGGGCCACGTCGAGCCAACGACTTAAAACAAGGGCGGCTAACCGGGAGGCAACCCGGGGGTATTTTTGTCTTTTTCTTTATAAACATTTCCGTTTCTTTGAAGTTTTTAGTTTTTAATGTTCCAAATGTGTTGCAACATGTTTTTCTACCTAGAAAATGAATCTCGGGCTCCAAAAATATTTCACGGATAGCTTGGGGAAGATGAAGAGGAGGTTCTCACCACCAACTGCAAGGCTCCAAGAACGATTCGGTAAATTCTTTCCATATCTTTAATCGTTCATATTTTGCTTTAAAATTCAATATGTGTGCACTTGTGACTGTTTTAGACTCTTACCCAACCCGACTACCATCCCCCACCACCTTCCAATGATTAGATAGGTTGTTCCGCCCTCTCCACGCATCGGGGACGATGCTTATCTTTAAGCTTGGGGAGGGGTAGAGTTGTACATTAGG
Source organism: Lactuca virosa (assembly GCF_052849685.1). Lineage (NCBI taxonomy): Eukaryota > Viridiplantae > Streptophyta > Magnoliopsida > Asterales > Asteraceae > Lactuca > Lactuca virosa. The sequence goes on from NC_136434.1 coordinate 46,922,617, forward strand.
ATCACCTCCATGCATTAAATTTCAAAAAAAAAATCCTAAAAGAATTTTTCGTTTATGTTCTTAGTTTCCAATTTTTTCCTAGTTTCTTAAAAAAATAAATAAATAAATAAATAAAACATCTCCATGCATTTTCATTTTCATGCATTTCATTAAAAAAAAGATTTAATACGAGATGAGACACTCTTTACATACAATAGCTCCATGAAGTGGGAAATCGAGAGCTCAAATCAAAATGAAAAAATACCGAAGCAACCGGATAGTTACCGGAAGTGTAGAATCAGCTGTCATAACTAGGGGACCCAAACACCGTAATTCGAGACCCTAGCCTTAGATAATAAAAAGAAATTATATTGAAACGTTTTTTTGGGCAGTAATAACAGCTTTAGGATGATTTTCTTCTGAATGTTTAAAAAGAATCTTTATCGGCAACTCTGGACCCACAGAACACAGACCTATTTGTTGACACGCGTCACCCTCACGGTGACAGAGAGCTTAAGTATCAGATCCACACAGTCAAGAAAGAAGGAAGGGTACAACTGTCATATCTAGTACCCAAATCAGAATTTCAAATGCCAAAACGAAGAAATCTCAAGAAATTCCAAAAATGAAGATTGAAGAACCCAAATTCAAAACGAAGTACAAATCAAAGTTCAATCAAATCAAAAGCCAATTCAAAGTCAAATCTGGCGAATGAAGAACTGTGTGATATGATACTTGTGGCTCTCGAAAAAGTGAAAGCATAGGAGCTGGGCCCCTTCGGGTGGGCTCACTGTTTCAGCGAAAGCTGATTCGCCGTGACGGGTTCTTAATGATGCGTCGATTCTGATTCTTGGCCATCTAGTCTTAAGGACATGAAATCCCGGACCGTGTTATTTTCTCCCATAAAGCTAATTAAGGTATAAAGTTTAAATAAAACTATGGTTGGATTATTGGGTTACACTGTTTCGTGGTCTTCCTCACTTTGGGAGTCTGTGATATGTGGAAGGTACAGGATGGTCGCCTAGGTATTAATGATTGGAGCCCCATTGATGTAAAGTTTGATCATATTTATATATATTTATAAAAAAATAAATAAATAACTTGTCTTCTTAATTTTTTTTCTTTGGTTCATTTTGTTTCTTAAGTATCTTTTGTACATATGTTTCTTTTTCATAGTTTTCATTGCATGCATTCATTCTTAGCTTTTAGGATCTTCCTGTCCCCGTTTGTTCTATATTTCATTTTCCATCTAGAAATCGTCATGTTTGTCCGGTTCTTGTTCTTTCTTGAGGACAAGAAAGGTCTAAGCTTGGGGAGATTTGTTAGTTGCAATTTGTGCACCTTTTTGCACACCTTTTAGTCCCATTTCATGCATCTATTTAGCATAATTGTCCTTCATTTGTCATGCATTTCATCATATTTCATGTTAGTCTCTAGAACAACCTTAGTTGCACATTTTCATGTCTTTTTCAGGTAAACCGGAGGTTGGAACACGCTTTGGGAAGTGTCGGGAAGCATTGGTGAAGATTTCGGGATGATCCGGCGAAGAACAAAAAAGTTGGAAAAATCAAGTTTGGATTCGGAGTCAGAGGGGTACACGGGCCGTGTTGGATTTACACTGAAAAATCAACACGGGCCGTGTTGACCAAAATGGGAGCTGTTGACCATGCTGAACACAGGCCGTGTCAGTTTTACTCTATGTCCAACACGGGCCGTGTTGACCAAAATGGGAGCTGTTGACCATGCTGAACACGGGCCGTGTCAGTTTTACTCTATGTCCAACACGGGCCGTGTTCCACCCAGAAACCAACTTTTGGCAGTTTTTCCTATCTTTCATATTACGGGTTGAGGGCCATTTTTACAAACAGACAGCATATCAGAGCATAATTGGAGAGGGGATTTCGAAGGTTTTTGCAAGGGTTTGATTAGCAATCATTTGGAAACATTATTTCTAGTATTTGTAAGTTGTAATTGCATACATTTCCATCTTTTAAACTTGTGATCTAGTTCTAGCCATGTGTGGCTAGAACCCTAGTTTCTCCAACTTCATGTCTTGACTTCTTAGTTGTGATTTCAATCATATGACTTGATGTTTGCTTTTAATTTCTATCTAGTGAATTTGATTTTGATTTAATCGAATGTTTGATTCTGATTGTGATTCTTATTGGCCATTTGAATTAGGGTTAGGTCATTCAAGTTATCTCTTTTACAAAATCCGTAATTGTTTTGTGAAATTGAACAAGTAACAAGCACTAAACTGATTTCCATTGAATGAATTTAGTGTAAATCTTATTCACACACTCTTACGCTCCCGAGCTTGTGAGGAGTATTGGGTGTTGTTGGGAACATTCACATAAAGTTTAATGCAATCTTTCAATCTAATTCTAAGAGCGTGTTTAGATTAGGTTAGTAAGGTTAGGGTTAATCAAAGAGCTTGTTTTGGTTAATTAATGTGGTGAATGGGAAGTGTTAGAGCTTGTTAACACTTTCAAGTACCAACTTAGATAGAATTGAGCAAATATCATGTTATCTTGGAATTACATTGCTAAGTTGTCATACATGAGGTTGGAGTCCTTACCATTTCTGAATTTAATTCACTCTTTTAGTTGATTACTTGTGTTTTTAATTGTTTGTTTTAATTATTGCATTCAAAACCCCCCTCTTTACTGTTGGTGACCAAGTACCTTGCGCAAAGAGGTATAGAATAATTATCCCGTGTCTCTGTGGATCGACCCTGCTTGCCTTGTACTACCTTTTAGTGCAATATAGTGGGATTCTTTTGGAGTATATCGTACCCCTTTATTTGTTGGGTCTGACACGCCTAACAGCTGGTATTTGGAGCAGTTTATTGTTCAGCTATTCGGAGGAGTGTATTGTTCAGCTATTCGTCAAAATGTGGTCGCGGATGCTTTGAGCCGCAAGTCAGATGGATCTTCGGTTGGGGGTATATGTATGAGGATATCTATTGATTCTCCACTTTTGGATTTGATCAGAGGGGCACAGGCAGAAGGATTCAAGAAGGAGATCTGGAAACAGGAGTGGATCATGGGCGAGATCGACAGATTTGTCACTGATAGTCGGGACTGTTGACCCGGTGTGGTTGGGTATGGGTTCCAGTTTCTGGTGGGATTAGACAGATAGTTTTGGAGGAGGTTCATAAGTCATATTTTTCGATACACCCGGGAGCCACCAAGATATATCGAGATTTGAGACTAAGTTACTGGTGGCCGTGTATGAAGAAGGGTATAGCTTGGTACGTTGAGAGGTGATTGACATGTAGGATGGTCAAGGCCGAGCATCAGAGGCCGCATGGCAAGATGCAACCTTTGGAAGTTCCGATGTGGAAGTGGAAACAAATCACCATGGATTTTATCACCAAGCTACCGAAGACTGCCAAGGGTTTTGATGCTATCTGGGTCATCGTGGATCGATTGACCAAAGTGCCCAATTTTTTGCCATCCCGGAGAGCTCCTCGGCCGAGAAGTTGGCCGATGTGTATGTTCGTGAGATTGTTGCTAGTAATGGGGTTCCGGTCTCTGTTGTATCAGACCAAGATGTTCGGTTCACTTCTCAATTCTGGCAAAAGTTCCGTGAGGAACTGGGTATGAGGCTACTTTTCAGTACTTCTTATCATCCGCAGACCGACGGCCAGAGTGAGCGGACCATCCAGACACTTGAGGATATGGTGCGGGTTTGTGTCATGGATTTTGGTGGGAGTTGGGATTCTTACCTACCTCTTGTGTAGTTTTCCTACAACAACAGTTATTACTCCAGCATTGGTGCACCGCCCTTCGATCTTCTGTATATGGTCGGAGATATCGTACCCCAGTTTTTTGGGGGGAGGTTGGTCACAGAGTCATGGGGAGGACTGAGGTAGTCCTCCAAACTACAGAGCTCATCCAGTAGATCAGGCAGATGTTGCAGACATAGAATTGCTTATTGTATGTTATTTTAAATCTATGTTGATATTAATTAACTATTAATCGAATGCGTTAGGATTACATGCTTTTAGAATTAGATAGTTTCAGAGTGCTGGATTTAACTCTATTGTGCAGCTCCTATCTGAGTCTAACCTTTTTAGTGCATGATCTCTCAGTCAAAGGATTGCTTAAATTCTAGTTGCATGTAATTAAGTATTCGTAAAATAGTTAGTTGGTATTGATAGAAATTTCTTCCTTAGCATGATAAGATAGTTAATGGGAAATCTTTGGGATACTGAAGGAGACCGATAGTTAATGTGCATGCGCACCATAATAGAATATACATCATATGTATTGATACGTGAAGATATGGCTTGTATATGTTCAGAGGAGCCACTTAGAAGATTTGTGAAAATTCCTGGTACAAGTATGTATATGTGTGAAAAGTAGTATGGGCTCGTACTACTAGAACCATATGATACATACATGTGACAGGGAGGGTCATGAGGGTTTCAAGGAGTGATAGGAGGGAAATAATGGGTGAGAAACACTATATGAAGGTTATAACCTTCTTATGGGTAAGGACATGATGCCAATTACATGACATAGAGCAGAGAGGTATGGGGTTGGATCAACCGACACATAGATACATGACACGATGACTATTAAGGTCACGAGGTCCATTTAGGAGGAGTTTCCCAACATGTTTCAAATGATCAAGGATGAGATGATCTCCATGATGAGGATTGAGGCTCATAATTTTGTGTGCTCCATCAAAGATCAGATACTGGAAGAAACTGTTGGAGCGGTTCAGGGGAGGGAACTAGATTCAGGGACACAACTGAAGAAGATGAAGCGGACACATAATCTAGTTCCAATAATGACAACTGAAGAGTTTGATGCCACTAACACAAGAATTGGTGGTCAAAGGGACCACGTCATTTGTGGAAAATATGGGGGAACCCGCGGGTATGTATGCCACAAGATCAGATGTTTCCATTATGAAAAAATGGGGCATGTCCAGTGGGACTCTACCAATGTCCAAGCGTGTTTTCAATATTCACACTCTGGCCATAATAAGGCTAGTTGTCCAGGAATAACGATCGGGATAGAGCAACTCTCGAAACTGCAACTATGCATGAGGTGAAGGCAAGACCTCAGGACATTATTAGTACATATTTTTTGGTAAACTATGTTTACATTATTGCGATTTCGTTGTATATAGTTGGGTATATCTAGTCGACTTTGCATCAGTAAAGGGTAACTCTAGTTGTGTAGCTATGTCCTATTTAGGGTTACATAGTCTTAGAATCTCTTATCTAGCTCTATTGCATTCTCGTTTTTATACTGTAGAGTAGGGTTAGTTATACATATACCTATATGATCCAATATTAGACCAGACTACCTTAAATCCATTCGTATTCGGGAGTGAGTTACTCAGAGTATGGTTTATTTTGGAAAAAAGAAGGATGATAGTATGAGGAAAAATCTACATGGTTAGATTAGTCTTGGCACGGTCACCTAATGCAAGAAAATCGAAACTATAGTTGAAAGTAGAAGCATAAAAGAAACAGTTGTTTTAACGACCGAGGAAGCAAGACGGCACAATAGTGAAAGAATGCAATCAAAGGAAGAGATAACTACTTTCCTTGAATAGATATGAGTAACTGAAGCTGAACCAAATAAATCGGAAGATTTAAGGAGTTATAGTCAGAGACAACACCGAGGTTGTAACTAGAAGAAACATCACAACATATCAATGCGAATTGAAGGTCAAGAAGAAATACATAATGAAGCACTCAATATAGATAAGATAGAAGGTTCCTTTTTCATCAGATTTGTCCGGTAGAGACAAAGATATGGCATGCCAAGAACCTTCTATACAGATCTTTAAAGGATTGGTAAGATATGATGAATAAGTCTCAACTAAAGAAAAAGGCAAGGAAGGAGTTCTTCCATAAGCCTTATATAACAAGAAGTCAGAACATAGAAAATTTCTAAGAAGTTCCTATGCATGGAACATACTAACTAAATCAATAAGATCAATGACTAAAGTTTTGGAAAAGTCATTGTTCAACCCATAGAAGATAAAGGTAGTAGTAGTTGCGAAGAGTCAAAAGCCCAATGAGGTGGTGGTCGCAACTTAAACTTGGAAACTGGAATTAAAAAACCCAAAAATTAAAAGGAATAGTGCAAGCCCATACTTCATATATGTTACGGATCACCAACAATAAAAAAAGAAGGATGACAAGAGTACGAGGACTCAGATAAAGACTGAAGATTACAAGATGAAGATTCAATGGACCTCATCCTTTTTTCAATAAGAAAATAGATGTAGTTGTTAGCATGGTATGGATAGAGAGACTGTCATACCAAGATACTATTAAGAATGATCAATAGCATGATCGGGTTCGAACCCAGTGGGCGAGAACTTGTCAGTGGTGAAAAAGGAATGAAAAGGTGAACCAATACTATGCATGGTTGTAAGGGTTCCAAAGAACTTGTAGAATAGAAGTACAAAGTACTTATTTTGCTGTTAAGGAAATAAGTTCATTCGTCGAATAGTTTGTGTGGAGGAGTAATTTTTTATTTTCAACAAGAAGGGTGCATCTTAGTTTTTCCAAGATTGATTGCGTTCAGAGTACCAACAGTTGAGAATGACATATCGGTCTTACCGAGAACTAAGGAGCAACTGATAGAGTATATGAGAAAAGTACATGAAGTACCAAATAATGAATTTATGTATGTCAAGATCTCCCTGAGTAACTTTGGATTAAGAGTGTCCAGTTCTTGGGACACCTCGTTATTTAGAAGGTATATTAGTCGATCCGACCAATAATGAAGCAGTTATACTGTAACGCCCGTAGATTCGGGCTAGTCAACTTAGAGATAATAACCGTTAAAAATGACTTTTTGTTAGAAGATTATTTATAATAAATAATCTTAACCAAAGATATATTATATGTCGCAAGGATTCCGTACATATAAAGAACGCTGAAATCCGACTTATAACGAAGAAGTTATGACCCGTCGAAGTTTCGCGATTAAACCGGCACTGCTCCGCGTATCGTAAAAAGTAAATTCTTGATAAATTACTTTTTAGCCTTAGTGATCTAAACGAAATTCATAGTAGTTGTTAAACTGAGAGTATGTATATAGAGAACGTCCAAATCTGACATCATTTGAGGAAGTTATGATTTTTCTAAGATTCAGCATAGCAGTGTACAGCTAGGAAATCGAATTTTAGATCGATCGATTATTAGCCAACACAATCTAAATGATAATTAAATATCTCGTTAATAGGAGCTCAAAAATATAAAAGCATTCGAAAACAAGTGTCAGATGACAAAGTTATGAATTTTTAACGGACTTTAATTGTCTAAGACTGTTAAAATACAACTTTAAAAATAAATTCAAAATTAGTCGATGGAGTCTAAACGAAAGTTGTATAATTTTCGGATTAACAAGAGGACGACACGTGTCGCGATCTGGCACACACCTTCCTCCCCAAGGCTTGCGATATGATGCTGACACGTGGCCCCTAGTATGCCCTGCATAAGTTGAGTACACCCTGCGTATTGGACCACTTGCAGCCTATAATTAGAGGCCGAATTTCACTCTTTTCTTCACACCTTTCCATCACTTCTATTCCAAAACCCTCCCAAGGTCCCAAGACCTTTCTCTAGCACTTCCTAGGTGTTAGTAGCAAAGCTCCAGAGTGCTAGAAAGCCCTGAGAAATAGATCTTTCGTTTTAGAAGTTCTACCCACGCAGAGTTCGGTTTCTCGCTAAACCACCTGTAAGTTGAGTTATGCTTACCGTACTTTAAGTATAACTTATGTTTAAGTTCATTATCGTTATTATGAACCTATAAACAAGATTTATCAGTAATTCCAAGTCATTATACTTATTGATCTACTTACTGGAGAGGTATCTAGAATGGTCACGTTGGCTTGGTTGTTGGATTTCAGAAAAGCTATACGCCGAAATGATCCTGCCTCCCAACTGTCCTGCCTGGCTGATCCTTACATGATATATCTTGAAGTAGACTTTGAATTAATGATGAATCTAGACTAACAATTAGTCGCAATAAAATATTAGACTAAGACTTAGTGATAATGATACTAGGTTACGTCAAAGGGGAAGACAGTTGCTAGAACCGAAGCGTTGTTCGAATTTCGAATCATCACTATAACAAGTGAGTGCATAGTTACTTTCATATTACACATACATATGAAGTATTTAAGATAAATTACATGTTATATGTGCCTATTATTTGTGTTCTTGATATCTATGCTAGATGAACGATTTATACATGTTTTACTTGGTTTAAACTGTATATGTATTTTATACCTATAAATATATTGGGTAAAGATGGGTAGATTAAAGATGATATAGATGATGAGAGATGAAATATGAAATAGATGGTGAGAGTCCTTGAATTTAAAGATGATGTCATCTAGCAGAGTATAGATGACAACCACAGACTATTCTAGACAGTCTAGTGGAATGTTAGCAAGCTCGCAGCCTGTAGGTGTTTGTGAACCATATGTTCATCAAATGTACTCTTAAAAAGCCCATTAACATGTATTATGGGTGGACTCCCTAAAATAGTATCGTCAATAAAGAAGATAAACTATGACAGTTATGGACCTAGTTCCTAATAGATAACACTGGCAGCTATAGACTTAGTGCCTATTAGATAAACCCTGGCAGCGATGGACTTCGTGCCTATTCCTTAGGACAAATCCTTAGGAATAAATATGGAAGAATACCTACTAACAAGTATCATGGAGGAATCCCTGAACTAGTACTGCCAACATAGATGATTCTTAGGGTAGATCCTTAAGAATAAAGAAGATACTGGGGATAAGAAATTGGGTTAATTGTTTGATGATTAAACATATTAATTATATTATTGTGGTTTGAAAACCCTATGTACTAACCAGGTTTCCCAGCCTGGCCCACTCGGTTTATTGTATCACAGGTAGCGATATTCAAGATACATTCTGCTGAGAGATTCAAGAAGATGTAAATCATTAGTGTAAATTATTGTAAGGTCTGTTTATGCTTATGTTTTTGTATTGACGATGACATCCCAATGTTTTAATATAAATAAAATACATTTCTTCAGAAATGCTTTGATAACATCTTTATCACATTTTTGGAAACAAATTCCACAATATAATTCTTCAAAAGGATACTCTGATTTTTAAATAAAACATAAACAAATCGGCCTTTTATGGTCGTGAAATTAGAGATGTCATAGTTAGTATCAGAGCATTAGTTTAAGTGAAATAGGAATGTGTATGATTTCTAGACTTAAACTTAGAATGCTAAGCGATGATTGTGAGATGAGTGTTTGTTATATTTAGGAAATATACCTAAATAGACACAAACACTAGCTTATTTTAGGAAAGATGCCTAAATTGTTTTTATGTGCTAAATGATTTATGTTATAGCTATAACATACCTTATATGACTTATGATGCTATTATTTGATCGGATCTATGGTCTAATGCCGACCGGATCTGGAAACTTTTTGTGTTCAGATTTCTAAATGTTTAATTATGGTATTAGAACTTGCATATAACTTTTCAGAGTGATAAGGAGATTTATATGCCTATCGTAAATAAAGCTTTCCCTATCTTAATTCTCGTCGTTGTACACTGAACATCTGCTTGGGTGTATAGATCGAAATGGTGAGAAATCGCAGCGGATTAGGAAATGCTAATGGAAACTAGTGGCCTGAGTCATGAGTGATTGAGCATGCACCATAGGTAGCAGCTGCACCCGAGCCAATCACGATGGCAAGAATCCAAGCAATGATTCGGGCTATGATGGCCGAACAAAGGGAGGAGATGAGACAAATGTTGCATAATAATAGGGATGAACCTACTATACCCGTTGTACAACCTAATCTGGACATAGAACAGTCAGAAGAAGGGAACTATGTTGGATTATGAGCATAACATCATTCCTATGGTGTTCATGCAACCCTAATTGCTTTGATCTAGGTTTTTCTAATTTGAACATACAACATTGAATACCAAAGCAATAAACCCTAATTGACTAGCATACAAATCTGAAAAACACATATGATTAGGGTTAGAAATATTACCTAGATTGTTATGTAGCGATAACAATCATAAACCTTCTTGATCTTGACCTCTGAAAGCTTAGTGCCCCAAGTGTTGCACCTCTAATGGAGTCACAAACACCACTAGCAACAAGATGACTTAGGAGAGGGGAGGAAATCGGCTAGGGCAACATCAAGAAGCATAGGGGTGGAAATCCTTATGGTAGGGGGTCTATTTATACTTGTGGCTGCTAGGGTTTTTAGGTGGAAACCCTAATATGACTGCTTAAGCCTTAAGAAGCCCATGGAATCCTTCTAGAATATCCCTTGGACGAATTCCTTATGGGCTTCCCATAGAATTCGTCCAACCTATATTCCAAGGTGATCCATTAGCCCAATTGCAGTTATTTTATAATTACAGTATCAGTCCCCTTGATTTCATTAAACTCTTTTGATCACAAAATTAATTCTTGATTAATATTAATTTAACAATATGATTTGTCTTTTAATATATTATTCACATAATATATTAATAAATCACAATTAATCCTCTTTATCCATAATTCATCCTATTAGTTGCTAAGGTGAAGGCAACCCAAAATTACCATGCTCATAATCGGGTCAAGTACATACCAAAATAGTTATGGGCTTAGACACCTAATCCAACAAAGCCTCGTGTGGTTAGAAGGAACCAACCAAATGAAGGAGATGATGGGCGTGGTTGCAAGTACAAGGATTTCATGGAATCCAAGCCACCAAGTCTTTCTGGAAGCCCAACACCGGTGGAAGTGATGGATTGGATATCCGAGATGGAGATGATGTTTGAAAGTTGCGACTGGACCAACAAGCAGAAGACCATTCTCACTGTTACACAATTGAAGACTGGGTATTAAGTTAGTGGAAGCTAGTAGCCGATACCATGCCCAAAGGAGAAGCTAGTAAGATATTTTGGGAATACTTTTTGGTGCTACTGAAAATGCAGCACTGCTCTGAGCAGGATCTTCTGGAGATCAACAACGAGTTCCAAAATCTAAAGAAGGGAAGGAGGAGCGTCAGAAAGTACGCTGCAAGTTTTACGAAGAAAATGAAGCTTGTTCCTTATTTAGTTCCAACTGAACTCTCCAAGGTCAACATGTTTGCTAATGGATTGCCAGCAGACTTTGGTCCAATGGTCCAACAAGCAACCACCTTGAAAGCCGCCATCTGGGCAGCTAAAAATGTAGAGACCCAGATAATAGAAAAGGCTATAGAAAAAGATAAGGCATGAGAAAAGAGGAAGCTTAAGGGATCCTCAAGATCCGATAAAAAGGAAGCTTCCCGAAGTCCAACCTGGACGACCAAAAGTATGGGGGTAGTGGTGGAGCCAAGTGGTGTGAGAAGTGCAAGAAGAAGCATTATGGGAGATGCGACAGAGAAGTGACTTGTTATAAATATGGGAGGATTAGTCATTATTCCAAGGATTGTACGTCTAATGATAAGGTATGATACGGATGTGGAGACAAAGGGCATATGTCAAAAGATTGTCCGAAGAAATATGAAGCAGCAAGACCGAATGCACCTCCGAAGCCAAAGGCAAGAACATTCCAGATGATCCTTGATGAATCAGACAACGATACAACGGATCAGAGGTAAGGATCTATATATACCTGAAGATCGAAAGTAACAATATAGATAGTATCATGTAGTGTAGCCTAATATAAGGGGCATAGTGTAGGATGAACTAGAATATCTATGTAATCGTTTCAAGATACAATATAAACCTTAGTTATGTTATCTGATACGTTAAGTTGTTATATGATTTTTCTTGTGTGGTGACTTGGAGAACTGAGAGGCAATACTTGGGACGAGTATGAGTAGTTGTGAAAGGTAGTAGAGGCTTATACTACCGGAAGCACAAGACTCGCACTTGGATCAGGGAAAGTCACAAGGTTACTAATGCGCTGGTAATTGATTCCATTTTTCTCATGTCCGTCATTACCATCGTTTCGGTAATGAACAAGAATATGATAGTTATTCCGACCCTAGTGGTCATATAAAACCGAGTCCGGATAAGATAAGTATGTTACGTGGTTCAGAGAAACAATGTAACGCCCGTGTTTCTAGGCTAAGCACTAGTATGATGATGTAATAGTCAAGGTCAACCATTGTAACCTATTTTGAAGTAATAAGGAGGAATTACTTGAATATTATGTGAATTATGTGATTTTATGTGTTTTACACTTGTTTATAATGATATAATAAATTAAGAATGAAAATAAGCGTCAAAAATAAAATGTTAGATCAACCCGATATCAATAAAGAAAGTTGTAGTGGTCGTGACAAGGATTCCAGAGATATAAAGAACACCGAAATCCGAGTTATAACGAAGAAGTTATGACATGTCGAAGTTTCGCGACAGAACCGACACGACACTGTGTGACGTAAAAAGTGAGTTTACGATAAAGTGCTTTTTAGCCTTAGCAATCTAAACGAAAGTCGTAGTGTTCGCTAAACCGAGAGCGTGCATAAAAAGAACGCCCAAATCTGACTTCGTATGAGGAAGTTATGATTTTTCCAAGTTTCGGATTAATAGTACACAACCCGGAGTTCGAATAGTAGATCGAACGGTTTTTCGCCGACATTACCTAAACGGGAATCAAAGGTCTTGTTAATAGTAGCTCAACGGTAAAAAGATAAACAAAAACGGACGTCGTATGAAGAAGTTATGAATTTTTAACGGACCTTCCTGTCCCGGCCTGTTAAAAATATAACTTTAAAAATAAATTCAAAATTAGCCGACGGGGTCTGAACGAAATTCGTAGAGTACGGTCTCACCTACGCGTGGATATAAAGAACGTCGAAAATGGAGCTCGTATGCGAAAGTTATGAATTTTTGAAGTAAGAGGTACACATTTCGAGGCTATCCAAAGGGAACTCCTCGCGTAAAAGAAAAGAACGCCCCGCGTTCGGACACTAGGCCTCCGTTCGGCCACGTTACCCCATCCGATGACTGACACGTGCATGTATGACCCTCGGACACCGAACCCCCTCCTACGCGCTGCGTAGCAGGAACGCCCTACGCACCGATGAACGCCCCGCGTAGCCAACAGCCTCTCAGCTATAAATAGGATGCAAGCCAATCCGTATTTTTTACATCTTTTACACCTTCTTTCCCTCTCGATTCTCTCTCTCTCTCTCTCTCTCTCTCTCTCTAGCCTCCATAAACCACCCCGAAGCCTAGGGAACCTCCCTAGCACTAGAATAAAGCCCGGAGAGCCCGAAGGCCCCGAGAAAAAGAGTTTTTCGGTTTAGAAACTCTGCCCCCGCAGAGCCCGGTTTTCAAGCAAACCTCCCGGTTTCGTCAAAGGAAATCATATTTTTAAGAAGCGAAGCGTTGTTCAAGTTGGAATCACCACCTTAACAAGTGAATGCATAGTTACTTTCATCTTACACATAAATATGAAGTATTTTATATAAATTACGTGCTATGTGTGCATATTATCTGTTTACTTGAGATCTATACTGGATGAAAGATTTAAACTTTGTATTTTAGATCTAAACTTTTTCTTCAGATCTGAACCGTATATTTATTTTCTTTTCAGATCTAAAATTTTTCTTCAGATCTAAACTGTATATGTATTTTCTTTTTAGATCTAAACTTTTTCTTCAGATCTGAACTGTATATGTATTTTATATCTACAGATATGTTGGGTAAAACATGGGTAGATGAAATAGATGGTGTGTGAAGAAAAATGAGTTGGGGGATGAGATGAAAAAGTGATATAGATCATGAGATGAGGGTGAGAGGTGAAAAATGAGAAAAGCCTTTACCCAAGCGTTGGCCCCGTCATCTAGCAGAGTATGGATGACAACCACAGACTATTCTAGACGGTTCGATGGAACACTAGGAGGCTCGCAACCTGTAGGTGTTGTGAACGATATGTTCACCCGGTGTACTCTAAAAACCCATTGACACGTATTGCAAGTGGACTCCCGCAAATAATAATGTCGATAAATGAGAGCTATGGACTTAGCGCCCGTTGGATTAACCCTGGCAACTATGGATTTAGTGCATGTTGTATAAAACCCTGGCGACGATGGACTTCATGCCTATTCCTTAGGACAATCCTTAGGAATGAATGGATAAAGAGTAGCTGATTCTTAGGGTAGATCCTTAAGAAATAAAGAAGATAATGGGGATGGGTAATTGGGTTAATTGTTTGATGATAAAACCTAATAACTTTATTATTGTGGGTTGAAAACCCTATGTACTCACCAGGTTTCCCAACCTGACCCACTCAGTTTATTTTTATCACAGGTGTCGATATAAAGCTACACTACACTGAGAGATTATAGAGATGTAGATCACTAGTGTAAATGAATGTAAGTTATGTTTATGCTTATGTTTTGTATTGAGGATTACATCACAAAGTTTTAAAAAGAATAAAATACATTTCTTCGGAAATGCCTTGATAACATATTTATCGTGTTTTTCTGGGAAGAAATTCCGCAACACTTTTCTTTAAAAAGTTACTCTGATTTGAAAATAAAGCATAATCAAATCGGTCTTTTCTGGCCGAGAAATTGGGGATGTCACAGTTGGTATCAGAGCATTAGTTTAAGCGAACTAGGAATTTTTAGGATTTCTAGACTTACACTTAGAATGCTAAGCGATGATTGTAAGATGAGTGTCTACCATATTTTAGACACAAGCACTAGTTTATTTTAGGAAAGATGCCTAAAATGCTTTTGTGTACTAAATGATTTATATTATAGCTATAAAGATGCATTATATGCTATTATTTGATCGGATCTATGGTCTGCTGCCGACCGGATCTAGAAACTTTATGTGTTCAGGTTTCTAAACGTTTATTTACGGTATTAGAACTGGCATATAACTTTTCGGAGTGATAAGGAGATTTATACGTCTACCGTAAATAAATCCTTTCCATCTAGATTCTCGTCACTACACACCGAACGTCTGATTTTGGTGTATAGGTCGACATAGTGAGCACTCGAAGCAGATTCAGGAATGGTAACCCGCAGCCTGGGCCACAAATGATTGAGCGTGCACCAGAAGTAGCAGCTGCACCTGAGCCAATCACGATGGCAGGAGTACAGGCGATGGTGCGGACGATGTTGGATCAACAGATGTAAGAGACAAGGCGTTTACTTCAACTAAGTAAGGATGAACTTACTGTGCCAGTACGCCAGGCGCCTACTCTTGAGGCAACCATTTGGGTTGCTAGGTCTGTCGAAGAAATGATCAATGATAGGACCGCCAACAAGGTTGAAATTGGAAACAAGAGGAAATTTGAGGGCTCTTCGAGGTCCCACAAGAGCAACATGTTCTCAAAGTCTAGCAAAGGAGGAGGTAAAGTAAAATGGTGCGAGAAGTACAAAAACAAACACTCTGGAAAATATGGCAGGAAGGTGAGTTGTTTCAAGTGTGGAGAGACTGGGCATTACGCCGATAAGTGTATATTTAATGAGAGGGTGTGTTAAGGATGTAAGGAAGGAGGGCATTTATCTAGGGACTGCCCGAAGAAAAATGAAGCAGCAAGAGCGAATGCACCTCCAAAGCCAAAAAGCATCTCAGAAAATCCTTGACGAAGAAGGTGACGACGCGAGGAATCAATGATGAGGACTTCGTATCCGAAGATCAAGATATGAAGTAGTCGTAATAACATGTGGTGTAGCCTATTAGAGGCATAGTATAGGGTAAACTTGAACGCCTATGTAATCGTTTCGAGAAATAATATAAAGCTTCGTTTTGTTATCTGATGTGTTAAATGATTATGTGAAATTCTTGAATGGTGACTTGGAAAACTGTGAGACAATACTTGGGACGATTATGAGTAGGTGTGAATGGTAGTAGAGGCCTATACTACCGGAAGCACAGGACTCACACATGGATCAAGGAAAGTCACAAGGTTACCAAGAAGCTAGTAATTGATTCCGTTTTATTCATATCTATCGTTACCATCATTTCGGTAATGACTAAGAAGATGATTGTTATTCCGACCCTAGAGGTCATATCGAATCGAGTCCGACTAAGATGAGTATGTTATGTGGTTCAGAAAACCAAGTTCGATGTAGTATCCCACTCAAACTAGAATATTGAAGTATCGCAATCGTTGTTAAAGTAAGAAGCTTGTAGTTAAAAGTACTACATGCTAGAATGTGATATTATCACACTGGAACATGAAGGAAGGTATATTCCATTCAGAAACTCGACTCTAAAAGACTTGATTCTAAGCAATACATCATACGATGAGAGGTCATTGGAACATGACCCATCAGTCTATTATGGTAATCAAAGGAAAGAACTTATCTCAAGTTTGTTAAGAAGAAGGAGGAGTCTCCAATAAGGATCAAGATTGTGACTTGAAGGTCACAATTGAAAGTTCAACATGGGATATGGAGCGGGTGCAAAATCGAGCACCGCCTGCAGCCAAAAATTTCAAAAGTTAGATACTCATTCGAAGGAATATAATAGTTACGGCTATTACCTAAGATGAAGAGATAACGTATGGAGTCATTATACAAGACATGTCTTGTTGATGATTCCGAGACGGATTTGAAGACTTCGTAGTTTGTAGCGATGCATATGGAGTTGGGTTGGTTTGTGTTCTAACCCAGAATGAAAAATCGATAGTATATACATCAAGACAACTGAAATAGCACGAAAAGAACTACCCCACTCATGATCTGGAGTTGTCAACAGTAGTATTCACTCTAAAGATATGGAGACATTATCTTTACGGCACAAAGTGCAAAATTTTCACTGATCATAAGAGTCTCTAGTATCTCTTTAATCGGAAGGAATTGAATAAGAGACAATGATGCTGGTTAGAGTTACTCAAGGATTACGACTGTGAGATACTTTACCACCCCGATAAGGCAAATGTTGTAGCTGATGCTCTAAGTCTAAAAGTAAACCTTGAAAGAAAAAAAAGGGCCAAGAGCGTTAAGAATAGAAGTTGTCTCAATGATTGTGGAAAGCATTAAGAAAGCTCAAGAAGAAGTTTCAGAGAAGAATGATCTAAAAGAAGAACGTTTAGGCAAAACGTTAACGTTCGGTACAAACGGTCAAGGATTGAGGGTATTCCAAGATAGGATTTGGGTACCTAAGACGAGAGGAGTAAGAAACCTTATGATGGAAGAAGCTCACAAGACCATGTACTCGATTCATCCCGGCAGCACTAAGATGTATATGGATTAGAAACCCTACTACTGGTGGCCAACGATGAAGCTCGATGTTGCAAAGTATGTAGCCGAGTGCGTAACATGTGCAACAGTTAAGGCACAATGTCAGAAACCATATGGGAGTTTAGAACCTTTACCTGTACCCATGGGTAAATGGGAAGACATCACCATGGATTTTGTCACTAAACTGCCCAGAACGAAGAGCGGTCACGACATGATTTGGGTGGTCGTTGATCGGTTCACAAAAAGTGCACACTTCGTAGCATCCAATGAAAGATGGTTTATGGATAAGCTTGCAAATGCTTACGTGAAGGAGGTAGTAAGACTTCACGGTGTTCCTTTAACGATTGTATCAGATCGTGAGAGTCGTTTCACGTCAAGGTTTTGGAGGAGTCTACAAGAGGAATAGGGTACGAAGTTATGTATAAGTACAACTTACCGTCCGCAGACTGATGATCAGAGCGAAAGAACGATTCAAACGCTGGAAGATATGCTAAGAGCATGTACCCTAGAATTCCAAGGTAATTGGGATGAGCATTTACCCCTGGTAGAGTTTTCCTACAACAATAGTTACCATTCAAGCATCAAGATGGCACCTTACCAAGCTTTGTATGGACAGAAGTGTCTTACGCCGTCTTGTTGGCTTGAAGCTGGAGAAAATCAGTTTATGGGACCCGAGATAGTCCATCAGAATGTTGAAAAGCTAAAGGTGATTAGGGAAAGAATGTTAGCAGCTCAGGAGCGTCAAAAGAGCTATGCTGACAAGAAAAGACGACCGATGACATTCGAACTTGGAGATTCGATTTCGCTTAAAGTCTCACCGTGGAAGGGACTTATAATATTTGGGAAAAGAGGAAAGTTGAGTCCAATGTTTATTGGAAACCAAGCCTACAAGCTAGAACTACCAGAAGAACTAGATGGTATTCATAACATTTTTCATGTGTGTTATTTAAGGAAGTTCACGGGAGAAGTTCCCGACATAATTCCAATTTCTGAGTTAGGGATGGATGAAAATAAGAGGCTAATTGAAGAGACGGAGGCGATTATTGACCATAAGACTAAGAAGTTGCGACGCAAGATGGTCGACTTAGTGCTTGTGCAATGGAAACATTCGAATGGGCCAAATCTCACATGGGAAACAGAGAGTGACATTATGAGTCGCTATCCACATTTGTTTGCTGATGCATGATTCCGGGACGGAATCATCCTAAGGGGGAGAGAATTGTAATGCCCGTGTTTCTAGGCTAAGCACTAGTATGGTGACATAATAGTCAAGATCAACCATTGTAACCTATTTTGAAGTAATAAGGAGGAATTACTTAAATATTATGTGAATTATGTGATTTTATGTGTTTTACACTTGTTTATAATGATATAATAAATTAAGAATGAAAATAAGCGTCAAAAATAAAATTTTAGATAAATATGATATCTATGAAGAAAGTTATAGTGGTCGTGACAAGGATTCCGGAGATATAAAGAACGCCGAAATCCGAGTTATAACGAAGAAGTTATGACATGTCGAAGTTCCGTAACAGAACCACCACGACACTGTATCACGTAAAAAGTGAGTTTACGATAACGTGCTTTTTAGCCTTAGCAATCTAAATGAAAGTCGTAGTGTTCACTAAACCGAGAGTGTGCATAAAAAGAACGCCCAAATCTGACTTCGTATGAGGAAGTTATAATTTTTCCAAGTTTCGGATTAACAGTACACAGCCCGGAGTTCGAATAGTAGATCAAACGTTTTTTCGCCGACACAACCCAAACAGGAATCGAAGGTCTTGTTAATAGTAGCTCAACGGTAAAAAGACAGACAAAAACGGACGTCGTATAAAGAAGTTATGAATTTTTAACGGACCTTCCTGTCCTGGCCTGTTAAAAATATAACTTTAAAAATAAATTCAAAATTAGCCGACGGGGTCTGAACGAAATCCGTAGAGTACGATCTCACCTACGCGTGGATATAAAGAACGTCGAAAACGGAGCTCGTATGCGAAAGTTATGAATTTTTGAAGTAAGAGGTACACATTTCGAGGCTATCCAAAGGGAACGCCTCACGTAGAAGAAAAGAACGCCCCGTGTTCAGACACTAGGCCTCGGTTCGGCCACGTTACCCCATCCGATGACTGACACGCGCCTGTACGACCCTCGGACACTTAACCAGCTCCTACGCACTGCGTATCAGGGACGCCCTGCACACCGAGGAACGTCCCACGTAGCCAGCAGCCTCTCGGCTATAAATAGGATGCGAGCCAGCCCGTATTTTTTACATCTTTTACACCTTCTTTCCCTCTCTACTCTCTCTCTAGCCTCCCTAAACCACCCCGAAGCCTAGGGAACCTCCCTAGCACTAAAAGAAAGCTCCGGAGAGCCCGAAGGCCCAGAGAAAAAGAGTTTTTCGGTTTAGAAACTCTGCCCCCGCAGAGCCCGGTTTTCGAGAAAACCTCCCGGTTTCGTAAAAGGAAATCATATTTTTAAGAAGCGAAGCGCTGTTCAAGTTGGAATCACCACCTTAACAAGTGAGTGCATAGTTACTTTCATCCTACACATAGATATGAAGTATTTTATATAAATTACGTGCTATGTGTGCATATTATCTGTTTACTTGAGATCTATACTAGATGAAAGATTTAAACTTTGTATTTTAGATCTAAATTTTTCTTCAGATCTGAATTGTATATGTATTTTCTTTTCAGATCTAAACTTTTTCTTCATATCTAAACCGTATATGTATTTTCTTTTCAGATCTAAACTTTTTCTTCAGATCTGAATTGTATATGTATTTTATATCTACAAATATGTTGGGTAAAACATGGGTAGATGAAATAGATGGTGTGTGAAGAAAAATGAGTTGGGGGATGAGACGAAAAAGTGATATAGATCATGAGATGAGGGTGAGAGGTGAGAGGTGAAAAATGAGAAAAGCCTTTACCCAAGCGTTGGCCCTGTCATCTAGCAGAGTACAGATGACAACCACGGACTATTCTAGACGGCCTGATGGAACACTAGCAGGCTCGCAACCTATAGGTGTTGTGAAAGATATGTTCACCCGGTGTACTCTAAAAACCCATTGACACGTATTGCAGGTGGACTCCCGCAAATAATATTGTCGATAAATGAGAGCTATGGACTTAGCGCCCATTGGATGAACCCTGGCAACTACGGATACAGTACCTGTTGTATAAACCCTGGCGACGATGGACTTCGTGCCTATTCCTTAGGACAATCCTTAGGAATGAATGGATAAAGAGTAGCTGATTCTTGAGGTAGATCCTTAAGAAATAAAGAAGATAATGGGGATGGGTAATTGGGTTAATTGAAAACCCTATGTACTCACCAGGTTTCCCAACCTGACCCACTCAGTTTATTTGTATCATAGGTGTCGATATAAAGCTACACTACACCGAGAGATTACAGATATGTAGATCACTAGTTTAAATGAATGTAAGTTCTGTTTATGCTTATGTTTATGTATTGACGATGACATCCCAAAGTTTTAAAAAGAATAAAATACATTTCTTTGGAAATGCCTTGATAACATGTTTATCGTGTTTTTCTGGGAACAAATTCCGCAACACTTTTCTTTAAAAAGTTACTCTGATTTGAAAATAAAGCATAAACAAATCGGTCTTTTCTGGCCGAGAAATTGGGGATGTCACAAACAAGTTCGATGTAACATCCGAACTAAGCCAGAAGATTGAAGTAAAAGAAAATCGAAGCAATCGATAGAAGTATCACGATCACCGTTAAAGTATGAAGCTTGTAGCTAGAAGTGATACATGCTAGAATGTGATTATATCACATTCGAATAGGAAGGAATGTATCTTCCATTTTGGAATTTGACACAAAAGACCTGATTCTAAAGTGTTGCATCGTCATCAATCCTTATCTCTGAAAGTGGAATTATATCGGGGACTTCTCCCATAAACTTCCTCAAATAAAACGCGTGGAAAGTGTTATGAATGCCATCCAGTTCTTCTGGCAGTTCCAGCTTGTAAGCTTGGTTCCCAACTCTCCGAAGAACCTTGAATGGCCCAATAAATCTTGGACTCAACTTCCCTCTCTTTCCAAATCTTATAAGCCACTTCCATGGCGAGACTTTGAGCAACACCAAATATCCAACTTCGAACGTCATTGGTCGTCACTTCTTGTCAGCATAGCTTTTTTGACATTCTTGAGTTGCTAACATTCTTTCCCTAATCACCTTTAGCTTTTCAGCAGCATGATGGACTATCTCGGGGCCCATAAACTGCTTTTCTCCAGCCTTAAGCCAACAAGACGGCGTACGACATTTTTGTCCGTCCAAGGCTTTATAAGGTGTCATCTTAATGCTCGAATGGTAACTATTGGTATAGGAAAACTCTACTAGGAGTAGATGTTCATCCCAGTTACCTTGGAATTATAGGGTACATGCTCTCAACATATCTTCCAGTGTTTGAATTGTCCTTTCACTCTGACCATCGGTCTGTGGATGGTAGGATGCACTCAAACATAACTTTGTACGCATTTCTTCTTGTAGGAAGGACCTTGAAGTGAAAAGATTGTCATGATCCGACATAATCGTTAGGGGAACACCGTAAAGTCTTACTATCTCCTTCACATAGACATCTACAAGCTTATCCGTAGACCATCTCTCATTGGCCGTTGTGAAGTGTGAACTCTTTGTGAATTGATCCACAATTACCGAAATCATGTCATGATCATTCTTCGTCCTAGGTAGTTTAGTCACAAAATCCATGGTGATGTCTTCCCACTTACCCATGGGTACTGGTAAAGGCTCAAAACTCCCATACGGTTTCTGATGCTGCGCTTTAACACTTGTGAATGTCACACACTCAGCCACATACTTAGCAACATCGAACTTCATCGTCAGCCACCAGTAATAAGGTTTTTAAATCCCTATACATCTTGGTGCTGCCTGGATGATTTGAGCACATGGTCTTGTGAGATTCTTCCATCAGAAGATCTCTCATTCCCCCCATCTTAGGCACCCAAATCCTATTTTGGAATACCTTCAATCCTTGGCTGTTTGTACCGAGTTCCAACATTTTGCTTAAACATTCTTCCTTTCGGTTATCTCCTTCCAGAGCTTCCTCATGAGCTTTCTTAATGCTTTCCACAATTTTTGAGAAAATTTTAATTCTTAATTCTCTTGGCCTTTTCCTCTCTAGGTTTATCTTTCTACTCAAAGCATCTGCTACAACATTCGCTTTACCAGGGTGGTAAAGTATCTCACAATCGTAATCCTTGAGTAATTCTAGCCATCATCATTGTCTCATATTCAATTCCTTTTGACCAAAAACATACTGGAGACTCTTATGATCTGTGAAAAGCTTACACTTCGTGCCATAAAGATAATGTCTCCATATTTTTAGCGTAAAGACTAATGTTGCCAACTCCAGATCATGAGTGGGGTAGTTCTTCTCATGTTATTGTTGGATTAGTGTCTAATTCCATAACTATAATTGATATGTACTTGACCCGAGAGTAGCATGGTCCATTTGGGTTGCATGGCACCGGAACAATCTGAAGGATGGATAATTGAGAAGAGGTTATTTATGGTTTATTAATATATTATAAGTTATAATATATTAATATGAAATCATATTATTTAATTAGAATTAATCAAGAATTAATTTGGAATTAATTTTGTGATCGAAAGAGACTAATTAAATATATGGGGATTGATTATGTAAATCATTCATTCTTATAATGTGGGATTATGATCCATAGTTCTTCATGTTGGGCTAAACCCATGTGGTGACCCATGGATACTCCATGGAGGTTTTAACCCATGGAGCATGAGGGATATGGAAAGTCATTAGGGTTTACATGGTGTAACCCTAGTTTGCCACACTATATAAGAACCCCTCTAGCTCATGAAATTGACACTAGTGGAAACACAAGAGGGCAAGCCGATTTTATGAGTGCAAGTGACATCTTCTCAAGTTCCTTCATTTGTTGGTGGTGTTGTGTGATTCCATTTGAGGTGCAACACTTGGGGCACTAAGTTTTTAAAGGTCCAAGGTTTCAACTACACTAAAAGGTATGTCATCTAACTTGTATTTCATGTTGTTTATACTCCATTGTATGTTAGCTAGGATGATGCTTTGGAATATTGAATGTATGCATGTGTAGTAGAGAAAACATAGATGCAAAGCATCTAGGGTTGCATGTACACCATAGGAGTGTTAGAATGCTCAAAGCCCAACAATTATTTCAGTTGTCGAGATGCATATGCTATCACTCTATCCCTGTGGGTCAGAACAAAAGCTAACCCAACTCCGGATACATCACTATAAGCTGCAAAGTCTTCAACTCCGTCAGGTAAAGAAAGAATCGGTGCTTCACACAACTTCTTCTTTAGCTTCTCAAAATCTTCTTCATGCTTCTCACACAATGTATATTTATCTCCTTTATGGGTCAAAGTTATCAATGGAGTAGCTATCGAATAAAAGCCTTGGATAAACCTTCTGTAATATCCAGCTAATCCTAGAAAGTTTTGAATCTCGGTCGGACTTTTTGGTCGTTCCCACTTCACTACAACTTCAGTCTTTGCTGGGTCAACCATTAGTCCTTCTTGGTTAATCACATGACCCAATAATTGTACTTCCCGAATCCAAAAATCACACTTGGAGAACTTTGTGTACACCTTCTCCTTCTTCAAAACTTCTAACACTTCTCTTAAGTGCTTGCCATGTTGTTGCTGGATCTTTAAATATACGAGGATGTCATCGATAAACACCATTACAAATTTGTCGAGGAAAGGTTTACAGACCCTATTCATCAAATCCATAAATGCTGCTGGAGCATTGGTTAATCCAAACAACATAACCAAAAACTCATAGTATCCATATCTCGTTCTGAACGCGGTCTTTTCTATATCCTGCTCTCTCACCTTCAGCTGGTGATATCCTGACATAAGATCGATCATCGAGAAATAGGTCGCACCCTGCAGCTGATCGAACAGGTCATCAATCCTTGGAAATGGGTACTTGTTCTTTACCGTTTCCTTATTCAGCTCTCTATAATCTATACACATCCTCATGCTCCCACCCTTCTTCTTTACGAATAATATCGGAGCTCCCCAGGGTGATGACTAGGTCTAATGAAACCCTTGTCCAACAACTCCTGCAGCTGTATCATTAGCTCCTTCATCTCCGTCGGTGCTAATTGGTAAGGTGCTTTTGCTATAGGCGTGGTTCCTGGTAACAAGTTTATCCTAAACTGTACCTGCCTATCAGGGGGCAATCCAGGAAGATCTTTTGGAAAGACTTCCAAAAACTCGCACACCAAGGGTATGCTTCGCATATCCTTATTATCTTTCTTTACATCGATCACGAATGCCAAGTATGATGTATAACCTTTCGACAAACACTTTTTAGCTTTCATCAGGGAGATGATTCCAAAATTTACTCTACGTTTGTCCCCATACTCCATAAATGGTACTCTTCTAGGTGGTTTGATCACTACAATCTTCTTTCTACACTTGATGTCTACACCATTCGCACTAAGCCAATTCATCACTAACACTATGTCAAAGTCGTTTAACTCAATGGGTAACAATTCCTCATGAAATTTATTTCTATTCAAGTCGATGACGATGTTCTTAATGCAATCACTAACAAGTACGAATTTTCCACTACCAACTTCTACTACTAGAGCACTATCTAGTTTATCTACATGCAATGCTAGTCTTCTACAAAATTTATACGATATAAAGGATTAATTAGCTCCAGAATCAAACAAAATATTGATAGGCAAATTATTAACTAAGAATGTAGCTGAAGCGGCATTTGCTTCCTCCCTTGCTGCTTCTAGAGTCATCTGGAATGCTCTAGCCTTTGGCTTAGGCGGCACATTGGGCTTTGCAGCCTTCTTCTTCTTCAGACAATCCTTCATAATATGCCCTTCTTCAACACATTTGTAACACACCCTTTTGTTCGATGTACACTCGTTGGCGTAATGACTAGTCCTTCCGCACTTGAAACAGGTCAACTCATCGCCACATTTCCCAGAGTGCATCTTTTTACACTTATCACACCATTTTGCGTCTCCTCCACCTCCAAACTTTTTGGAACCAGATTTTGAAAATCTACTCTTCTTATTGGACCTTAAAGATCCATAAAACTTCCTTTTCTCTCCTACCTCCATTCTCTCTAGACCCTTCTTCTGAAGATGGGTCTCCACATTCTTGGCTACTCTTATGGCTGTCTTCAAAGTAGTTGCCATCTTTACCGTTGGACCAAATTCCGTTGGTAGTCCGTTAACAAACCACTCTATTTTGGAGAGTTAGGTAGGGACCAAGTAGGGGAATATCTTCATCTTTTCAGTGAATGCGGTTACATACTCATCAACGGTCATCTTCCCCTTCTTCAGGTTCTGAAACCCATTGTTTAGGTCTATCAGATCCATAATCTCTACTTGCTTTAGGCTTCCAAAGAGACTTGGTGGCTTGTCACCCATGAAGTCCTTATACTTACACCCACGCCGATCATTTCCTTCATTCCTTCTCTCAGGGTTATCTCTTCTAACCACTTGAGGTTCTTCTCGACTAACAGTCTTGCTATAATTTCCTTCCTCAGATTGTTCTATATTCAACTCAGGTTTCTCAACAGGTGTTATAGGCTCTCTACCGTTCTTAAGGATTAACTACCTCGTTTTATCTCTTTGTTTGGCTAATAGAACCCTAAGTGTTGCCATAGTGATAGTTTCAGCTACTAGCAATTATTCGGGTGCATGCTCAATCACTCATGGCTACAGCTGTTGGTTTCCATTAGCATTTCCTAAACCGCTGCGTGTTCTCACCATGATGTTCTATACACCAAAGCAGACGTTCAGTGTACAGTGACGAAAATTTGAGATAGGGAAAGTTTTATTTACAATAGACGTATAAGTCTCCTTATTACTCCGAAAAGTTATATGTCATTTCTAATATCATAGTTAAACATTTAGAATCCTGAACACATAAAATTTCTAGATCTGGTCAGCAAAAGACCATAGATCTGATCAAATAATATCATCCTAAAGCATATAAGGCATCTGATAGCTATAACATAAATCATTTAGCACAAAAAAGCAATTCAAGCATCTTCCCTAAAATAAGCTAGTTCTCGTGTCTATTCAGGCATACTTCCTAAATATAATAGACACTTATCTCACAATCATCGCTTAGCATTATAAGTTTAACTCTAGAAATCCTACAAATTGCTAGTTCACTTAAACTAATGCTCTGATACCAACTGTAACATCCTCAATTTCACGGCCAGAAAAGGCCGATTTATTTATGCTTATTCAAAATAAGAGTATCCTTTTTAAAGAACATTGTTGCGGAATTTGTTCCCAAAAACATGATAATGATACTATCAAATCATTTCTGAAGAAATGTATTTTATTTATATTAAAAGCGTTGGTATGTCATTGTTAATACAATACATAAGCATAAACGAAAATAATACAGGCCTTACAAACATCTATTATTCTACCGGCCTATAATCCATAAATCCCTCATCATTCATCACACATGTGCTCTCGTGCCACTACCTGTAATGCAAGAAACTGAGTGGGTCATACTTGGGACCCTGGTGAGCACATATGGTTTTCAGCCCACAATAATTAATTTCTTTTAATTATATATTTTTATCAAATCATTCTATCCGATTACCCATTTCCGTTATCCTCACCTGATGTCGCTAAATCGTCTGATTCGAGGGACCTATCCTAAGTATTATCTTCGAGATAGTCAATAATACTCATGGGATTCCTTAGCATATATGTCAATAAGGAAATCGTGGGGGGAGGGGTGGAGTACACTTAGTGAACACTTAGTTCAAAAACACCTATTGGTTGCGAGCCTGCTAGCGTTCCATTGGACTCTCTAGAATATTCCATGGTCATCATTTATACTCCGCTAGACAAATATATCATCTTTAAGTCAAGGCCTCTCATCATCTATTTCATCATTTAACTACGCATCTCTACCCAATATATTTATAGATATAAAAATACATATACATTTTGAATCAAGTAAAACATGTATAAATCGTTCATCTACCATAAATATCATGAACACAAATAATAGGTACATATAGCATGTAATTATCTTAAATATTTTATATCTATTTGTAAGATGAAAGTAACTATGCACTAACATGCTAAAGTGATGGCTCGAAACTCGGACAGCGCTTCGCTTCTAGCAACTTACTTTTCCTTTGACGTAACCTAATATCATTACCACTACGTCCTAGTCTAATATTCTACGTGACTGGAAACAGTCTAGACCTATCAATCATTCCAATAAATACCGATAGTTCTATAAAATAAGGATCAGCCAGGTAGGACAGTTGGGAGGCGGGACCATTTTGGCATAATACCTTTTTTGAAATCCAACAACCAAGCCAACTTGACCATTCTAGTCGCCTCTCCCGCAAGTAGATCGATCAATATAATGACATGGAATTACTGATAGTTCTTATTTATAAATTCATAAACAACGACTATGAATTTAAATATAAATTACACTAAGATAAGATACAGTGTAATTTAACTTACAAGGGTTCCTTAGATAAAAGTCTAGAAATTGCACTGACGGAACTTCAGACTGATAGCTACTAGAGGTCAGGCTCCTAGGAACCTCAGAACTTGCCAAAACACCCTAAACTCTATGAAGAATTCGGATCAAAGAAGTAGAATTTGAGAGAGAGTTGTAGAGGAGATGTGGGGGATGGAAGGAGCACAAATGAGATATTTATAGGCAAATTTGGGGTGCACGGTGCGCAAAAGGGGTGCATGTCGGGCATTTTAATGCTACGTCTCCCCAGCCACTTTGTGCTACGTGTCGGACTCTTCGTGGTCTGCGTTTTCACCTACTAAAAGCACACGTCACGCACTTGGCGCGCACCGCGTGAGACGCAAAACGCAAATTTTGTAAATTTGTAACTTCTTTTTATGGACTCCGTTTTTGACGTTCGTTTTTTCCACGCGTGGCCCTCAACGAGTACTATAACTTTCCTTTAGGCTCCATCGGCTAATTCTGAATTTATTTTTAGTCCTTATTTTTATATGATTTAATGATTTTGCAAAAATCATAACTCTCTCATAAAAACTCCTATTTTGGTGTTCCTTTTACCAAAATTATTATCTTAAAGAGTACTACGTCTTTCATTTTGGCCACTTTACCTAAAAGTCAACCATTCACTTCGTAGCTTTTTACGTCACACATTCCTTGTACGCGGTTGACTTTTATATCTTATAAAAATCATATCTAATTCATACGGAGTGGGATTTCAACGAAATTTATATTTTTCGGATGGGGACGATGTGTACCTTCTAAATACATAATATATATATATATATATATATATATATATATATATATATATATATATATATATGTTTTGGCACACTTATTTTTACGTTTTATGGACAATTCGGCTGATTTTTCCCATTTTATTATATTATAATAATCATGAAACACATAATATTCACACAATTCCTCTTTATTACATAAAATAGGTTACAATGGTTGACGCTAACTATTACATCACCTTATTAATGTCTGGCGGGAAACACGGGCGTTACATGTAAGCTATATGCTCATTGCCAGGTTTATTTGTTAGAAATGTATTTGAGGATATACTATAAACCAGATATGGTTCTATATATGTTAAAAGATATATATCTATTATCACATGATAACAATAATAGAAATATTATTAGACAGAAGAATAAAAGTATATTAATGCCTAAATACTATGTGCTAAAAATATACACCAAGATAGGATAGTGTTATCTAGACAGAGTTGGTATTAGGAGTTTAGTAGTTATGCAAGTTAATAAAGATAAAACTTATTATAGATACCAACCTCAATTAAGTTTGATATTGGGTAGTATCATTCGAGATATGCGTGTGTAAACTAGGAATGAAGAGTAGAGTTTTGTTCCTTGACACTTTAGGTGTTGATGGTACAAAATACGTACCGGAGTACAAATCGTATTCCTTTGTGGATGACCGGGAATGGTAGGTCCAGATCAGACAATTGTAATGGTATGTCTGCTTATTCTTTTGAGTGACCAGGAATGGTGGGCCCAGATCAGACAACTATAATGGTATGTCTGCACACTCTTTTGGATGACCATAAATGATGGGTCTAGATCAGACAACCATAGAAGTATGCCTGGTCATCTTCCAGATGACAAATGCTTGATTACTCTAAACGATTCATCAGGCGGGATAATCCTTCCTGATAATCATAGACTAGGATCTGTGAGGATTGATTGGGGTGGGTATAGGTATTAGGGTTTATAGGTATCCAAGTTAAAGACACACCTATATATATATATATATTATAACATTGTGGGATTGAAATCCTTATGTACTCACTAGGTTTTCCAACTTGACCCACTAAACTTCTTTGCATCACAATTAGTAGTATATAATTACACGAATGATGAGAGATTCAAGGAGGTGTAGATTGATAGTCTAAGATACTGTAAGGCCTGTTTATGCTTATGTTATATATTCGTTATGACATCCCAAGCTTTTATAAATAAATTAAAACATTTCTTCAGAAATACTTTTTACAGGACCAAAACTCTGCATTTATAAATAAACTTTGCTTTAAAATAAGTATAAATAAAAGTTTAAAATTGTCGTAAAATCGGGGATGTCACAGTTGGTATCAGAGCATTAGTTTAAGCGAACTAGGAATTTAGAGGATTTCCAGACTTAAACTTAGAATGCTAAGCGATGATCGTGAGATGTGTGTCTATTATATTTTAGGTAGTACACCTAAATTGACACAGGCACTAGAATATTTTAGGGAATGTGTCTTAATTGTTAGTATGTGTTAAATGATCTTTATTGTATGCCTTAGATTACCTACCTAGAATTGCTATTACTTGAATTAAGGTCTATTTCTGACCTTGATTAAGAAATTTTATGTGTTCATGTTTCTATACCTTTAATTACGGTATTAGAATTAACATATAACTTTTCAAAGTGATAAAGAGTTTTATGCGTCTAAACATTACCTATCTATATTCTTGATACACTAAAAGTCGCTTGGGTGTACAGAACGTCATGGTGACAACTTGTAGCAGATTAGGAAATGGTAACAAAAATTAACAGTCGAACCGAGAATGGTGAAGAGGATCAACACCAAAGAGGAGACTAGGAAAATTTGTGTGTGCGCGTAGTAGAGTCTATTAAATCATGTACTTATTTGGACACATTCTTATGTGTTAAATTGTTTTGTGATTTTAGGAATAGTAACTTGGAAACTGCGAGGCAATTCTTTGGGATGAGTATGAGTAGGTGTGAAAGGTAATAGAGGCCTATACTACCAGAAGCACATGACACGCACTTGGATTAGGAAAAGTCATAAGGTTACTAAGGCACTAGTAATTGAATTCATTTTGTTCATATCCGTCATTACCATCGTTTCGGTAATGACTAAGAAGATGAATGTTATTTCGACCCTAGTGGTCATAGCAAATCGAGTCTGACTATGATAAAAGCTACATCGTAAGTTACTTGGTTCAAAGGACCATGTTTGATGTAGAGTCTGACTTTAGATTAAAGGAAAAGATAATCAAAGCAACCAATAGAGGTATTGTGGTCGTCATTAAAGATTAAGCAGTATATAGCTAGAATTGCTACATGCTATAATGTAATTATGGCCACATTAGAACATGGAGGAAGGTATCTTTCCTACTAGAGACTAACTCAAAGAGACCTGAGTCTGGCTATTGCACATACGATGAAAGATCATTAGAACATGATTCATTGTTCTGTTACGGTAACCGAAGTAAAAACCTCATCTTAGGTTAAGTCTATTATTGAAGGAGCAGGAGTCTCCGATAATGATTGAATTTAGAAAGAAGAACAGGTACAAGGTTGAGCACTGCTAGCAATCGAGAAGAGCAAAGAGCTAGAAAATCATTTGAAAAGACATAAGAGTAACGACTATTACCTAGGATGGAAAGGTGATGTACAAACTCATTACACAAGCCCTGTTTTTCTAATGATTACAGGACTTAATCATCCTAAGGGGAGATAATTGTAACACCCATAGATCCGAGTTAGTCAATTAAGATATAATAAGCGATAAAAACTACATTTTGATAGAAGGTTATCTAGGATAAATAATCTTAACTAAAGTTAGAGTATATGTGACAACGATTCCGTACATATAAAGAATGCCTAAATCTGACTTCGTGAGAGGAACTTGTGATTTTTCAAAGTTTTAGCGTAGCAGTATACGGCTCAAAAACCGAAATTAAGATTGGTCGATTGTTAGGAAAAACAATCTAAACGAGAGTTGAATATCTCGTCAATACCTATCCTTCAATATAAACACAGTCGAGAACGGACATCGGACGAGAGAGTTATGAATTTTTAACTTACTTTAACAATCTAAGTTGTTAAAAATATAACTTTAAAATTAAAATCAAAATTAGTCGACAGAGTCTAAATGGAACTTGTAGAAATCGTCAATAGCTACACGTGGATATAAAACCCATTGAAAACAGAGCTCGTATGAAGAATATATGAATTTTTAAAAATTATATAAAAACTCGCACGCAGCCGCACTCACAAACAGCATGTGCAGCGCGCATCCGACAAACCACGAGATTACGAAACGTGTCACTACTCAACAATTTCCATCTCACCCGGTTCGAGCAAGTTCACGGCATGCACCGACCATATGTGTCGCGTGCACTCCGATTTTGGCTATAAATACCATGTAGTGCCTCATTCGAATTTCAGACCTTCCCTACGTTTCTCTCTCGATTTCTCTCAATTTTAGTCTAAGTTTTCCTAAGTTTTAGTCTTCGGCGAAGCCCTGAGGTCCCTATGAGCGCAACATTTAGAAGCTAGCAGGCCGTAGTTTTGCCAAGTCAATTCCCGGACTTTTGTCTAGGGAATCTCTGTAAGTTAAATTACACTCAATATTATTTTAGTGTAATTTATATTTATATTCATAAGTAATTGTTATGAAATTATAAATAAAATTTATCAGTAATTCCAAGTCATTATACTTATTGATCTACTTACGGGGATGACGTTTAAAGTGAAATTTCCAAACATGATACTCTTTATACCAAACAGACCCTACCTCCGATATGATCCTACATGGGTGTTCCTTACTTGATAGATCTTGATGTAGACATTGGGATTAGTGAGGAATCTAGACTATCATTAGTCGCCAGGAATATTAGACTAAGACTTAGTGACATTCGTATCTAGGTTACGTCAGAGGTGTCACACCCCCAAACCAAGGATGGCGGAAATGTCCGGGGGTGGAGGACTTCATGTATAGTATCACAACAACGAATATAATAGTGCTCAAAGTAAATACAACCATCATAAATATAATTGAAAAGGTTACACCATGGGATAAGTTTACATGTTTCAAAATCAATTACATTATGATGACAAAATGAAACGTTTGACGACTTATCGTCCCATCCTCAAAATGTTGTTGGTTTTCCTGTTTCACTGATTTCCTGAGAATACAAGTAGTTTTGAAAAAGTGTCAACAATTAAGTTGGTGAGTTCATAAGAGTTTTGTTCGACAAAGAAACCGTTTTCCTTGTAAAAGCGACAAAGTATGTTTCCAGAAAATCCAATATTTTCTTTATTAAGTGAAATGAATGCTTCTATGTTATGCGATAATGAACCCTAGAAAGACCCATAGATTTCTTCTATAATCGCCCAGCGTATATAAGTTGTACAAAATTTAAGTTAAATAAACCGTTGAATATAATGGGTCTTCCCTAGGTCCACAACCAAACAAGGAACAGGAGATGAGGCGGGCCCACCAATTCTAAGTCGATTGTGACTAAATTCTTATATAACTCTATCATATACACTTAGCAATTATAGCTTAAGTCTAACAATTCTAGATGAAATATAGTTTTAACAGAGATATGATTCCAAAGAAAATCCTATATTTTCCTTATAAAAGCTATGTGGTCCTAAATCCCAGGACCGAAAACAAGTATATTTCCATACTTAAAGATATAAAAGCGATTTTAAATCGGCATAAAACCCTTTTTAAAGTTAGGTGGTCCTAAATCCCAGGACCGAAAACAAGTATATTTCCATACTTAAAGATATAAAAGCGATTTTAAATCGGCATAAAACCCTTTTTAAAGCTAGGTGGTCCTAAATCCCAGGACCGAAAACAAGTATATTTCCATACTTAAAGATATAAAAGCGATTTTAAATCGGCATAAAACCCTTTTTAAAGTTAGGTGGTCCTAAATCCCAGGACCGAAAACAAGTATATTTCCATACTTAAAAGTTATTTCCTGTGAGTTAAATCGACATAACTCGCTAATTTAAACAGAACCCGTAAATCTTATGATTCATTAATACAACATGTGAGCTATTATAACCATGCTAAGACTAGTTTAGATGGCCTCGTAACACGACGTTCTTCAGGCGTCGCACGTTAAATGACACTTGTCACCACAGACCTGCCGGTCTAGCTGTTGCATACAGCTCAAGTGTGGGTTTGTCAAACCCAATATAGATCTATACACAACTATCACGCTCTCCCTACAAGAGACTCTGGTTATAATTTACAGGACTTTTTGATTTATTACCATGAAGGTAACTCGAAGCGAATGACTCACAAATTTATTCATTAACAGATTTACGTGAACTTAACTGAAAACCTTTGGTAAATGAGTTTGAAATGTAAATGATACATAAACTATACCTATTATAGTTTATCCAAAACGTTTGTACTGAAAAAGGACTCTTTTATGAAAATACATTAGTGCTATGAATCCATAAACTATGCTTATTATAGCTTATTATATGTGTTCGAAATGAATGAAAAATCTTATCGTGAATGACTAAATTTCAGTTTATGATGATAAACTAACAAGAAATTACATTCAATATTTAGAACTTATTGTTATACACTTTGCTCAACATAATACAAAGTGTTATGAAAGTTATAAGCTGTTAACTAGTTTTTAAGCTTTCTGCACTGTTCTAGAAAAATTATAGAAAAATCATACGAAGTCGAAAACTGAATCCGTAAATTCTGAGAGTTCATAAAATGTGTCTAGTTTATTCATAATTTTTATTATGATTTTTAGAAGTATTTAACTTGTGTTAAAATGTTCATATTCACAGACTGGTCCGAATTTGTTTCTGAAATGATAGGCCGTTTTGTAAAAATCACCATAAATCGTAGAAAAATCGTATGGAGATGTGCAAATAGTCATTTTAAAGGTATGAACCTGAACCAATTGCACCTAATACAATTTTGAAAACTAAAATGTTTAAGTTGACCAAAACAGTCCGTGAATGGAGTTGAACTTTTCTGATGAAGGCTGTTAAATGAGTTTAGTTGTGTTCTTGGTGGTTTAACTTGTATTCCCCCCCTTAAAACTTAAGAAAAACATGAAAAGATAGGGGTATGAACTCACCTTGAGTGATTTAAGAAGATGGATGATGAAGAAGAGAAGTGTTCAACTCAAGAACACTTAGAAGATGCTTGGTGATTCGAAGATCTAACAACAAATATGACGATATTTGTGTAAGGCACTCATGATTTGAGTGGAGAAGTGTAAGGAAATCAAGTGTGGGAAGAGATTTACTTACCAAGAGTGGAAGAAAGCTTGATGATCAGCCTTGGAAGTCTCGAAATTGAGAGAGAAGAGTTGAGAGAAAAGTGTTTGATCTTTTGGTGGAAATGAGAGAAAATGAGTGAAGTGAGGAGAGAGGGTGGATGTTCCTGCTCTAAGAACGTGGGAAATGGCTGGAAATAATGATAAAGTACATTGACATGACCTAGGTATGGTGGAAGGAGTGTGGCTGGTCATGGAGTGGGTGTGGGTGGTTGCTTGTGTCATAAACTAAAGAAAAGTCAACACTCCACCTCTTGTACTTCACCCACTCTTCTTGGATAAGATTTATCGCCAAAAACGTGGTTAATTAATAAATATGCGGCCTTATATGTTAAAATAAAGTTTTGGGTGAAAATCTCGCGTTAAAATAATTAAAAATGGGCCTAAATGCAAAACTAGTCGAAAACCGAGAAGAAAAGGCTTTTCTACGAGGCCTCTCGCATGAGGGACCGAAAGTGACCAGGTTCGGTCCTTAGAGGCTGGAACCGAAGGCGAAGGTGGACTAGGAAGTGAAATGGACCGAAG